>NC_069724.1:24481520-24649020 GCF_027358585.1 Pangasianodon hypophthalmus
TGGTACGGTCCATTCTCCCTAATACATATAGGCTGGAATTTACCATGACAGTTATCACAGGGGGGTTTCACTGTATTTTGGCATATGTTAGAGAAATTATCTCCTTTTTTTAACCTGTGTGTGCTGTGTTTATGATTAAAATATAGTAAATTAACAGGTAAAATGGTGTACAATGCAATACACATACGCCGTTATGGTTTGTGTACGGTGTGTGTTCATTCGTTTTTCGTTTCAAAATAAAAATGGGAAAACGTATAACATGATGTCATTTGCACAAATAAATTTAGGGGGATTAAAATGTTCTTAAATGAAACATTGTTCAGCCACAGTCACCATCTTTAAAATCACACTCTTCTGTTGTTAAAAAGCGCGTAGAGCCGTATTAGCAGTGCGTCAGGCGCTAACGCTAATCCGTAATCTCTCCTCCTTTCTACTAGCTCCAGAATAATTGTGGGTCGTTCAATACATCTAAAATTGAAGAAAACCAAGTAAAGGAGAAATACGAGAGCTTTTTTGCAATATTTAAAATATTTTTTATATATTTTTAAAATCATTTTTAATATTTTAAAGCCAATTAGGCACATGCAAAGAAATGCCTTAATAATGAAATAATTAAATTAAACATTTCTACTTTTAAAAAAAAATACTATAAAGAGAAGGAAATCGTACTAAACTAAAGAAAGTCAGTATTTGGTGTGACAGCGCTGCTTTAAAAAAAAACACATCAGTAGTCTGAGGTTCACTTCGTGCAGTTTTTAAGGAAATTAGCGCATAAATAAGGAATAAATAAGTTGTATTGAGCGCTTTGGAGAGTATGTATATATCTTTCTTTTTTCACATATTAATAACGAAAAACAAATGAACGCAGCGTACACGGGCGTCTTTACGTTAAACATGGTGCTGTTTTTGCTTTATGAAAATCTGAAATATAATAATCTGTAATAATTTATATTTATCGTATAAATCGAACGCATCAGTGATGTGGTTCAGTGTTTCTCATAGCACTTATTTATCTAGCTGTCATGTTTAATATTATTATTATTATTATTATTATTATCATTATTATTATTATTAATAAATATTGTGTCTCGTGTGCAGTTTTAACCGTTTGGATCTGCCAGCGTACGAGTCGTTCGATGATCTGAGGGAGAAGCTGCTGATGGCTGTGGAGAACGCGCAGGGCTTCGAGGGAGTCGACTAGATACACACACACGCGTACACACACTGCAACATAGATATACGCACACACACACACACACACACACACACACACACACAGTCGAATCTGAGGCCTGGAGCCTTTTAACAGTTGTGTGTGTGTGTGTGTGTGTGTGTGTGTGTGAACACACATTGAGACTGATCTGAGACTTTACGCTACACTACAGCACAGTCCTTTAACTCTCTCTCTCTCTTTCTCTCTCACTCTCTCTCACTCTCTCTCACTCTTGCTCTTTCTCACTCTCTCTCGCTCTTTGTCTCTGGGGTGCTTTTACTTTTGCACTTTGCTTCATCCCTCCATCTTTCATGCCTCTGTTTTCTGTCTTTATTTCTCGTTAACTCTCCTCTCTTTTTTCAATCCCTCCATCTTTCTTGCTCTCAGATGACTGATTTTTTTTCCTCTCTCTCTCTCTCTCTCTCTCTCTCTCTCTCTCTCTCTCTCTCTCTCTCTCTACTCTTCCACACCTATTGTCAAAGGATTATGGGTAGTGAAGGCGTAGTAATCGGTAAACCCATATCAGGTCTTATAAACACCAGATTACCTTAGACGACGAAGAGCGACGAAGAGCCACACCTCCTCTTCCTCCTCTTCTTCCTCACGCCTCCTTCGCTCTTCTTTTCTTCCACGCTGGGGATTTTTTTAATCTTTCTTTTTTTTTTCTTTTTTTCAAAACACAGAAGGAACAGTAATCATCATTTTTAGATTTTTATCAGTTATTATCCGGATGATCTTATCACGTTGGCGTTTGTATCAATAATGTACGTGGTTTACAATTTTAGGTTAAAAAAAAATACAACTAAAGAAATAAATGAATACTGCATGGCGAGCTGGCCGAGCTGTAATGGGATTACGGCTGACTCCCTGATCAGTGTGTTTTAGTGCTGAGAAAACTGGCATGAACATGCGTGTATGTCGTGTTATGGATATGATTACGTAGTAATTAACGCTGTTTTCCCGCTCCCCTGGAACTGCCGGGGAAAACCGAGACGCCGTGTAAACGACGCTTTTCTTCACAAGTGTATTATTAATATTAATATTAATATTATTACAATTATTATGCTGTTTGTACATTTTTTTTTTTGAGGATTGAGGAAGAAAAAAAAACAAACGTTTAACTGAGTCACTGTATGTATTAAAGCTTCTGTAAGTATTAACAGCATGAATGAAGAAGATGTGAACGTTCTGACTGCTGCAGATTTTTAGTACTTAAACTCCTCTTTCTGTCACCTTTCCTTTTATTTCTTTCCCCCCTTTTATTATTTATGTCCATTCTAACATCACTAAAAGCTGTAAGGGCACTTTATCGGTCACTCGCGAGCCTCGTGGGTCGACGTTTTTCTCTTTTATTAATATTAACTTGAATGTGACTTTGCTATAATATCTATGATATCTTTTCTGTTTCGAGCACTCAAACGACACGGTGCAATTCTCTCATCTGATTTCTGTCAGGCGCTCACCCCGACCTCGCAACACCTGATCCGGGGTCAGTTTCACCCCTCAGAGTCGTAATGACGTGGATCAGGACTGTAGAAAGGTTCGGTGTGGTTCTGAATCATTTTCTTTGACTCGGATTCTCTGAATCGGGTTCTCTGAATCAATATCTCTGAATTAGATTCTCTGAATCATTTTCTTTGAACTAGATTCTCTGAATTAGATTCTCTAATCATTTTCTTTGAATCGGGTTCTCTGAATCAATATCTCTGAATTAGATTCTCTGAATCATTTTCTTTGAACTAGATTCTCTGAATTAGATTCTCTGAATCATTTTCTTTGAATCGGATTCTCTGAATCAATTTATCTGAACTAGATTCTCTGAATCATTTTCTTTGAATCAGATTCGCTGAATTAGATTCTCTGGATCATTTTCTTTTAATCAGATTCTCTGAATTGGATTCTCTGAATCAATTTCTCTGAACTAGATTCTCTGAATCAGATTCTCTGAATCAATTTATCTGAACTAGATTCTCTGAATCATTTTCTTTGAATCAGATTCTCTGAATCAATTTCTCTGAATTAGATTCTCTGAATCATTTTCTTTGAATCAGATTCTCTGAATTAGATTCTCTGGATCATTTTTTTTTAATCAGATTTGCTGAATTAGATTCTCTGGATCATTTTCTTTGAATCGATTTCTCAGAATCAGATTCTCTGAATCACTTTATCTGAGCCTTTTATTTCTCTCACCTGGTTTCTGTGCTTTCTCTTTCTGCCGCTCACAACGCGGCTCAACCGATTTCTGATCTCTGATGTTATTGTTATCTTTCTTTCTTTTCTCTTTCTCTCTTTTGTAGAGCCTGTTGTTTTTGTATCGATGGGGAATGTTCACCCTTGCGATTCGTATAACTTGGTTCAAATTAAACTGAGGAATGAAACTCTTACGTTCCTGTCTGGATTTATTTTTTTCATTCCACTTTGTAGGTGGATCATTACGGAGTATGATTAATCTCTCTACAATGTGTTGGCAAGTTAGTTCCTGTTCTCACTTTTATTATAGAAGCTGTAAACTGTCGTTACCGAGAAACCGCCAAGAAGCGTAAACTCCTCTGTCCTGAAGATGTTAGAGAACTTAAAGTTACAGCTTTACTTCTGACTGTTACAAAGCACTGGCACTGGAGACTCCTTCCATAAATTTTACACAAATAAACATCTCCTTTACAGAAAACTTCACAGAGCAAACTCCAGTCCACGTTATTGATTTAAGTGTGTGCAGTTTTCTAGTTTATTTGGAGAAAATAAGTTTGAAGTAGTGGTGTAATTCCATTTCAGTAATCAATACTGTATCAGAAACTCAGGCTACAGTAAACACTTCCCATCAAACACTCTGGGACAGCCTTTTTTTTTAAATTTACTAAGTAATGTTTGATTTCCATGTTAAACAGCAGGTCAGAGGGGTGACAGTGCTGTGTGTAATAAAAAGTAACCCAACCTTCACCCAGAGAAAAGAGACAGAGTCGAGAGAGGAGCCAGTTCTGCCACACACACGCACGCGCGCACACACACACACACACACACACACACACACACACACACACACACACACACACACACACAGAGAGAGACAGTTTCAATGCAATGGATCTTAGATTCAAATTTTAAGCTTTTTTTTATTTTTGGAAATAATTTGCAGGTTTGTTGGTTGGGAATCTTGCAGACATTTAGATTAATTATATCACAATTTTCCAAAAAAAAAAAAAAAAAAAGTGAGAGTTATTTCAGGATCAGAGTGCCATTTAGCCCTTATAACTTTAATTTTCTAAATCATTTTCCGGGATTGAATCTAAGAAGACACACATTTAACCGTTAGAAATGTGCTCTTCAATGAGTAGTGGTCGAGTTTGAATTAGCAAATGCATAGAATTAGCAAATAAAATTAAAAACAAAATGTGGTTGACTAGCATCCATGCAAATAGCATGAAGGACATTCTAATAATTTACATAATATTTCAAAACATTTTTATAAATTGATCGTTTACTTGGGTAACAGGGTTGTACGTTAAAGTGACCTCGTCAGTCAACATCACAATATTCATATAAAGAAAAATAAAGAAAAAAAGACTCTTTTCCTTCTTCTCATGATCTTCAGGACATTCAGATGAGGCAATTTCCTGTTGAACTTCCTGTTGACTTGTGGAATATTCTGAACATTTCATACGGGTGAATGTGTTCAGGCTAACGTACGTTATAAACTATAATGGACAACTCGTGGAAATTTCAGGTGTGAGATTTGAAACAGATAAATGCATTAATGCAAAAATAAGAATTCTGAGACATTTTAATGATTATATATTTAATGCAACAAGTTCTGTTTTCTGAGTGCTGTAGGTTTTGTAGGTTTTATTAGTGTATTAAATGTGCATGTCCGTTGTTCTGAAGGAAACTTTACTCTCTTTTATTTTACATACAGGTCCGTAAGCGTAGTATCAGTGTGAAGCAAATGACACCTCAGTCATCGAAATATGAATGAAATGTATGTTAATGTGTGTTAGCTTTATAGCTTTAACTGATGGGGTGAATGTAGTGTAGGTCTGGTTGTGTCAGGTTGAGTTGTGCTCTTACCCCACATTCGACAGATCAGCCCCGAGCAGGTCAGAGGTCACGTCAGTCGCATGGGCGTGTGATAACAGCATGACAGTTTCGCCCTTGTCGAGATGTTTGTCTATTTTTTTTTTTTAATGAGGTTAAGGTAAGAGCGTGGGTGTGTGTGTGTGTGTGTGTAAGTGTGTGTAAGCGGACTTCTTTCATCCCTTCATCCTTTTTTTTTTTTTTTTTTTTTTTTTTAAATAAAAATGTCACCCAAAGGAGTGTATACTCTATATACTTTCTTTATATTTCTACATTTTTAAAAGGTTTTTTTTCTCTATATATTTTTATCTTAATCATCAACACAGTCTTCAATCATCAAATCTTTTTGTTTTTAAAGGTCTCAAGGCCTATACACATCTGAGAATATATATATATATATATGCATGCACAAGTGAACGGTCAGTTCTTGAAGTTGATGTGTTGGCAGCAGGTAAAATGGGCAAGTGTAAGGATCTGAGTGACTTTGACAACGGCCAAATTGTGATGGCTAGACGACTGGGTCAGATCATCTCCGAAACGGCAGATCTTGTGGTGTTCCCGGTGTGCAGTGGTTAGTACCTACCAAAAGTGGTCCAAGGAAGGACAAGCGGTGAACCAGCGACAGGGTCATGGGCTCCCAAGGCTCACTGATGTGCGTGGGGAGTGAAGACCTGTCTGATTCGATCCCACAGAAGAGCTACTGTAGCACAAACTGCTGAAAAGTTAATGCTGGCTCTGATAGAAAGGAGTCAGAACACACAGTGCAGTGCAGCTTGCTGCGTATGGAGCTGCGTAGCTGCAGAGCGGTCAGAGAGCCCATGCTGACCCTGTCCACCACCCAAAGCTCCAACAATGGACATGTGAGCATCAGAACTGGACCATGGAGCAAAGGAAGATGGCCAGGTGTGTGTACATCGTTTACCTGGGGAAGAAATGGCACCAGGATGCACTATAGGAAGAAGGCAAGCTGGCGGAGACAGTGTGATGGTCTGGGCAATGTTCTGCTTGGAAACTTTGGGTCCTGGCCTTCATGTGGATGTTACTTTGACACGTACCACCTGCCTAAACATTCCTGCAGACCGAATTACACCCCTTCATGGCAACGGTGTTCCCTAATGGCAGTGGCCTCTTTCAGCAGGTTAATGCTCCCTGCCACACTGCAAAAATTGTTCAGGAATGGTTTGAGGAACATAACAAAGAGTTCAAGGTGTTGACTTGGCCTCCAAGTTCCCCAGATCTCAATCCTGTGGGACGTGCTGGACAAACAAGTCCGATCCATGGAGGCCGCATCTCACAACTTACAGGACTTAAAGGATCTGCTGTTAATGTCTTGGTGCCAGATACCACACTCTTGTGGAGTCCAGGCCTCGACACGTCAGAGCTATTTAGTGGCACAAGGAGGAACTACACAATATTAGGCAGGTGGTTTTAATGTTATGGCTGATCGGTGTGTGTGTGTGAGAGAGAGAGGTGAAGGGAACTCAGTTCGTTCACACAGACACTCAGCCGGTTATCAGTTTCAAGGACGAGCAAATAAAAGCTGCTCAGGACATTTTATCAGACGCTCAAACATTTCCAGCGCCAACTCTCTCAAAAGCTCTGAAACAAACCTCAGGAAAATTTCAGGGAAAAAGAGGCCCAGACGTAGTAACACGGCTAGCGGGTCGGTCAGGGTGCACAGATCACACTTCTGCGAAATTATGGTGCAAAATTCATTTAATTTGTAATTTTCCACTACGAACTTTAGTCCAGCAAAAACACAAACTCACACTTTAGCTAAAGGAAGTCGGTTAGTCAAGGTCTACAATTTAATGTGTGCTTGTTTATCAGTGTTACAGGAAAATAATCAACTCCAGGTTGCTAACAGTAACTCCGCTTCATCACATCACCCTGTCGTTGATTATTTTCCTGTAACAGCTAGTCCCAAAGTGTTTTACAAAACTGCAGCTCAGTGACATTAGCTTGTAGTGTAGCACTATGTGGCTAATCTTGAAGCTACACACATTGAGACTACATGCATGACTGATGTCACCACTGTTGCTAATACACATAATAAATAATAATCAACTCCAACTCTCAACATTTTTGTCTCATTTACAACACACAATTAACAAAAAAATGCTAATTTATGACCTTTCACCTCTACTTAAAAACAGAGGAAATTCATAAAACACTTTTTGTCAAAGTTTTTTCAACTGTTTTCATGCTAGTGATAATTAAAATGCTAGTAGTAGTGGGCTTTATTATGCTAGTAATATTATGCTAGTAGTAGTTAGGAGGTATGGCACCAGTGAAATATTAGCACGTTTGGGCTGGTTAGCGTGTTACTAGGAGGTGTTAGCCATGGATGCTAGTATGTTAGGGCTAGTTTGAATGCTAGTAATGGATGATAGTATTACTAGAGGTTATTAGTATGTTAGGTGTGTTAGTAGTTAGTAGTTAATGTTAATATTTTAGGGCTGCTTAGTATTTTAGTAGTACACTTTAGTAAATTATGCTAGTAATGTTTAGAATGCTAATAGTAGTGGACTTTATTATGCTAGTGATAGTTATAATGCTAGTAATGAACTTTAATAGGAATATATACTATACTAGTTAGTATTTTAGTAAGCTAGTGTATATTACTGGTTGAGATTAGTATGTTCAGGCTGGTTAGTATGTTTGTAGTAAGTGCTCATATGTAAGTTTATCCTAGTAGTTGATATTAGTTAAGGCTGGTTTTAGTACTGAGTAAGTTTAGTGTATGTTAGTGTGGTTGTGTATGGCTTATTAGTTATTAGTAAGTTATCCCTGGTTAGTGTGTTACTAGTAAGGTAGTAGTTTGTCATAATAGTTGACAGTGGTTAAGGCTATAGTATAGTATGGTAGTATATATTACTACTGGATATTAGTACGTTAGAGCTGCTTAGTATGCTAGTAATGGAAGTTAGTGTATTGCTTGAGGTTATTAGTAAGTTAAGGTTTATTAGTATGTTAATAGTGCATGTTAATATGGTTCACAATCTAGTAATGGATTTTACCGTGTATGTTTGTAGTGTGTATTTCCAGTGGACATGTAATATGTTGTATTTTAATAGTCGGTGTTAGTATTTTAGGGTCAGTATGTATGCTAGTGATAGATATTAGTATGAGTCAGTTAGGATAAGTGAGAAGTGCGTGTCAGTATTTTAGGGCTGGGTTTGTGTGTTAGTACTGAACGCTAGTCAATTAGCATTAGCTTGTATGCTAGTAGTGAATGTTTGTTGTAGTAGACTTGAGTAATGTGCAGTTAGTGACTCTGAGCGATGTCGGAAGGTCCTCTCTCTCTCTTTTTTTTCCTGGCGGTTGCGGTTTTTGGGTGAGTGACCTGCACTCCACGTTGTGAGCTGATCAATAGCGCTCAGAGCTTATCTCTCACTTCCATTTACTGTTTGACTAAAAGCCTCGGAGGCCACATAAAGAGGAGCAGAAGGGAGCGGACCGACCTGAACTTAGCTCATATCGTCCAAATGAACTGCTGCTGTTTCGTCCGAGCGCACGGAAGATCACTGGTGTAGGGATGATAGTAAAGTCTGCTGGAATTTGTAGGGCCTTTTTCAAGGCCTTTTTATTTTTGGTTTTGTTTTTTAACCATATGGCAGTGTTAGTTTTGTTATTTAGTGATTTCACATGCTGTGGAGACCTGAAAGCTTGATGACGGCCATCTTTATAACTGGATCCAGAGGTGGGTTGAAATTAGATCATCAATAGTTTATTAATTTATAAATCTCTTAGCAAGATTTCTCTATAGGAGAGAAACTTGTCGTGTCTTGTTAACAATTTACAAGATCTTGTAAAAAAGAAAAAAAAAAAACTTTTCCCATAAAATAGGAAGGCTGTTACAATATAATGAGAAAAATATGGATGTAGTTTATCCATCTGTTTTATAATGTTCAGTCCATGTTGCACTGATTTTCAAAATTTCATGTTTCATGTTCAAAATTTCATAAAGGTCAAATATATAAAAAGCATTGTAAATCTAATTCATATCATTTTCCTCCTGCTACTTTTCTCAGGCTAAAAAATCTGAAGTGTTAAAAAATTGACATCTTCGTATTAAAAGGCAAATTTAAAATAAATGATAAAAGACTAAAAAACATTTAGTGACCTGTAGAGCTCAGTCACACAGTCAGTTAAGTAATGAATAACGTGTGTGGACTGTGTGTGGAGCTGCTACGGTGTGGTGTGATGTTACTCTTCCCACCCTGAGGTTGATTACTTTCCTATAACAGCACATCCTTAAGTGTTTTATTCCTCTTATACCACAGCAGTTTACCAACCATTGCTATTTTTATTTATTAAAGAATCAAACATTATACTTTTTATGCATTTATTACTACATTTAATGTTGCAGAAAGTCTGCAAAACAAGTTAGTTCCTGTTCTCACTTATGTTACAGCAGCTATAAACAGTCGTTCCCTCACCAGCCTCTCTTTATTCTCTCTCTTCACGTTAATAAGACACAAAAACGCAGCTTGTCATGTTACTGAGAAACCACAAAACGTAAACTCCTCTCTCTTCGGGATGTCAGATAACTAAAAGTTACAGCTTTACCTCTGACACTGGAGACTCCTTCCATAAATGTTAAATACACATCCCCTTACAGAAAACTTCATCATATCAATCAGTTTTTAATCCGTTTATTATTAGTGGAGTGTTCGCCCTGTGAATGAGCTGTTACTATAGAAACGTATTAGAACATTAGTGCTTTAATATAAACGTGTGATATGCAGCTGCACTACTGTCAGAGCTGCTGCTAGAGAAAATTAATCAACACCTTCTGACCAATCAGTATCCAGAAATCAACAATGCTGTGGTATCATGATGCTCATTAAACTACAAATAATTGTATGTTGTTTATTGGATGTTTAACTCTCTCTCTCTCTCTCTCTCTCTCTCTCTTTAGGCCATGTGTTTGTTTGTGTCTCCTCTCTCTCTCTCTCTCTCCGCAGCTATGGAGTGTGACAATGGTGTTTGTGTCATGTCCAATCAAACGCCATTATCACACTAAATAACTACGGCGTGACCATCAGACCACACACACACACACACACACACACACACACACACACTTCATCAGCAGGACGGGGACTGCCATTCACCGAGGATGTGTGATTCATCAGTGTGTCATGTATGTGTATGTGTGCCATCTAACCTTTCCACTCGCGTCAGTGATCCGTGTTGACATCACGGTTATCTCTCTAACAGACAGATATAAATAGTTTGCTGTGTGTTTATACGGCATGTGACGATAATATAATATCTGTCCAGTTATAGTCTTAATGAATACACAATGCTATAATTGTGCATGTTGAATATCTTGACATATCATATAACTGATATTTCAGTTATACAAGCCTGTAGCCTAAATATAGCCACAGCGCTGTTGAATTCTGGACTCTGATTGGTCAGGAGGTGTTGATTAGTTTTCTATAACAGCAGCTCTGACAGTAGTGCAGCTGGGTTTATATCAATGCGCTCGTTCTAATACGTTATCGATTCTCTACTAACAACTTACACAGGAACTTGTATGGTGGATTATCCACATCATCTAAGACTAATAATAAATAGATTTTAAAAATCTGTTGATATTTAATATATAAAATCTTATAATTGTTGATATTTCTGTAAGCAGATGTTTATTTAACATTTTTGGAATTGTATATGGGGCCAGATATGGATCTTAGTGTGAAGTACTGAAATATATCTGGTAGGTTTCCCACACAGTTTCTATGTAATTACTGATTAATAATTTTTTTAAAAAACTACCTATTTAATTAAGGTCTGAATAAATATTGCACATGCCATGTTTCTACATAAATATGCACTTCAATGTCCAACATGCAACATACATACCTGACATTACTACATGAACTACCTGTGAAATACCAGGGAGTAAATTCAAAAATCATTCAAAATCAGTAGGAAAGCAGCATATCTTGCATGACTGATCACATTTTGACCTGTTACCCTGTTCACACTGCAACTTGACTCTTGTTCCATTTAGCTTTGGCATATCTATGAACCTGCAACTCGATCTACAGAAAACAGACCAGGGATTCATTTGAAGTCACCGACATTCCCCTGCTCAGTCTCATCTTTGCGTAATAAAATACTCGAAGGACAATCATGTTTTTCTCCCACAGTCGAATCGTTTTCATGAAATACAGAGAACAAAAATCTGTGTAAATGGTGCATTTATGCCATTTTTTGTTAATTGATTAAAAAAATAGGTTTTACTCCCAGCTCTTTAAACTTTTTTAACTTAAGTAAACGTCTAAGTCTAATTTTTTATGCAGGCTCCATGTGAGAAATTTGCCTCCTGGGCTGAAATGTTCCTGTGGGTGAAATGTCATATGTAACATACCTCCTTAAAAAACTTCATCATCTTCATGTGCAGTGAAATGCAAACCCCTTGAGGTGAAATGAGAAAGAACAAGAAGATATTTAATGTGTTTGTTTGATAGCAAAAACATTTCTACCCAGTGGTGATGTCATTTTTTGTCATCAGTTTTCTTCTTGATTTGCATAGATGAATGTCCTGAGCTCTAATGTCACAATGAGTTTAAATAAAACATTTATAAACAAGAAAAATCCCAAGATTTAATGTATGAGAATTATTCAAAAGAATCCAGGTCAGTTCAACACAAAAACATTTTCTCCTCGACCAGATTTGTCATGAGGGTCATAAAACTTGCGCAAATTGTAAGTAAATACTACTTTTGCCGATGGCAAATAAATCAGTATGACCTGCTACACGTGGCAGGTGTGTGTATAACGTTTCAGAATGTCAGGCGTCTCTGGAAACCTGGCCGAGGTTCACATTCTTTCTGAGGCAGGAGGACAGCTGGCTTTATCACTGAGCAGGAGATGTTTTTATCACCATTCACCACCATGCCACTTTCCTCAAGCTACCTCACTCACAAAAAAGGGACTTTGTAGTTCAATGAGTTGCCATTACAAAAATATATACACCCTTATATTAAATAGTGAATATAAACTATGTATAACAAAATGAATATAAATGTTAACCACAATACAAATGTCACATTTTGACTAACGTGTTTCAGGTACATTAAGTGTTTGCTTCATGCAATTTAACACTTACTTCAAGAATACTTCACATGTTCATTGAAACTTCCTGAATGAGATTAAAGGAACAGTTCAGCCAAAAATCCAATGCACCCAATATAAAAACTGCTTTATTGTATTTTTGGCTAAATTGTTCCTGAATGATAGTGTGACAATATGCAGCCTGTTGGATTTATGGATCACATTGACTTGCAAAAGTCATTATTTCTCCTAATGCATATGCACAGCAAACAATGACACGCTAGTCTATCAGACCTATATGACACAGCTGTATAACATCAGCATATGATGCAGCTGCGTAACATCAGCATATGGCACAACTGTATAACATCAGCATATGGCACAACTGTATAACATCAGCATATGGCACAACTGTATAATATCAACATATGATGCAGCTGTATAACATCAGCATATGGCACAACTGTATAACATCAGCATATGGCACAACTGTATAACATCAGCATATGACGCAGCTGTATAACATCAGCATATGATGCAGCTGTATAACATCAGCATATGATGCAGCTGTATAACATCAGCATATGATGCAGCTGTATAACATCAGCATATTGCACAACTGTATAACATCAGCATATGGCACAACTGTATAACATCAGCATATGGCACAACTGTATAACATCAGCATATGGCACAACTGTATAATATCAACATATGATGCAGCTGTATAACATCAGCATATGGCACAACTGTATAACATCAGCATATGGCACAACTGTATAACATCAGCATATGACGCAGCTGTATAACATCAGCATATGGCACAACTGTATAACATCAGCATATGGCACAACTGTATAACATCAGCATATGGCACAACTGTATAACATCAGCATATGACGCAGGAGTATATGAATATATTACACAGCAGTACATCATCAGTATATGACACAGTACTATATCATCAGCATAAAGCACGGAAGTATATCATCAGCATATGATGCAGCAGGATGTCATCTGTATATGGCAGAGCAGCATACCATCAGCATCTAGCACAGCTGTATATCATCTGTATATGGCAGAGCAGCATACCATCAGCATCTAGCACAGCTGTATATCATCTGTATATGGCAGAACAGCATATCATCAGTATATGATGCAGCTGTATATCATCAGCATATAGCACAGCAGCATATCATCTGCATCTAGCACAGCTGTATATCATCTGCATATGATGCAGCTGTATATCATCAGCATATAGCACAGCTGTATATCATCAGCATATAGCACAGCAGCATATCATCTGCATCTAGCACAGCTGTATATCATCTGCATATGATGCAGCTGTATATCATCAGCATATAGCACAGCTGTATATCATCTGCATCTAGCACAGCAGCATATCATCAGCATATAGCACAGCTGTATATCATCAGCATATAGCACAGCTGTATATCATCAGCATATAGCACAGCTGTATATCATCTGCATCTAGCACAGCAGCATATCATCAGCATCTAGCACAGCTGTATATCGTCTGTATATGGCACAGCTGTATATCATCAGCATCTATCACAGCTGTATATCATCAGTATATGGCACAACTGTATAACATCAGCATATAGCACAGCAGCATATCATCTGTTTATGGCAGAGCAGCACATCGTCTGTTTGTTTATGGCAGAGCAGCATATCATCTGTTTATGGCAGAGCAGCATATCATCTGCATCTAGCACAGCTGTATATCATCAGCATCTAGCACAGCAGCATATCATCTGTATATGATGCAGCAGTTTATCATCTGCACATGATGCAGCAGTATATCATCTGCACATGATGCAGCAGTATATCATCTGCAAATGAAACACAGTACATAAGAACTTAACAGTACAAAAAGATCACGTGTCATAATGTCTTTGAAACCAACTCCCAGATTCACCCTGACGTAACTTCACAGCATTTATGCACAGTGCCCTGTGTTAAGGGCTGGCGTCCTATCAGGATTTGCCCTTGAGACTGGGGCCAAAAGGCTTTTTCCTGGCGGCAGGTTGTGCTTTGGGTTTGGGAGGGGTGGTCCGTTTGGCTTTGGGCTGCAGTGACGTGAGGCCGAGCAGCTCGCAGAAACGGTTACACTGATGAAGAGCTTTAAACTGGTCGATGAACGATGTGGAACAGTTTCCTTTAAATCCTTTATAACTGCACACAAACATAAACACAAACACAGAACCTTTAAACCTTACAGAATATTCAGCGTCAGATACCAACAACGTCATATACCATTGTTAATATGTATACATTTTATTTTTTAGTTATTAATGCATCTAGTAAGTATAAATCATTTATATATACGTTTTTGGTCAAATTAACAATATAAAATTCATATAAAATGAAATAGCACGTATTAAGAACTTACCCTTTTTTGCAGGTGGCAATTCCAACATCTGTCAGCTTCATACCTACACCTGAACATAAATAAAGACCTTCCATAAGTGATCTGGTGGTGATCTGATGATCAAATGATCAAATTGTCTGGTGGTGATCTGACAGTGATTTGTAAGGGATATCAAAGTGATCTGTAGGTGATCTTTATGCAATCTAAAATGAATCCATATGGGTGTAGAAGTGATCATTTACTCAGGGCTCTTGGAATTGTTTGCACCTCCTTTGCCTTTACAACACGTCTTTCTGTAGGTAATCTATAAGTGATCGTAACATAATCATAAAAGAATCTATAAGTGATCTCACCCTGCATATCAGTAACCAGCAGGTTTCCATCAGTCTGTGTGTAAACCCAGTGCTGGAAAGCACAGCATTTCTGTCCCGCCTCTGAGTCTCTCCTCATCAGGTTGATCTCTTTCCCATCCTTCACAGAGTATTTTACAAAATCTCCGATCAGTTCCTCCTCCAGCGTCGCGTACGGGACGGCATTAGATGGCCGGTGCACCAGAAAAATGGGGATGATTCTGAAAAATATACACAAGCGTCATCATTACACCTCTCACATCCTATACATTACGTTATAAAGGAGAAACTCGACAGAATTTTTTCTCATTGTAATAAAAGGCATTAAACATCTGAGTGAACAACAGATCACCTAGAGATGGCTCACAAATAACTTACTAATTACTCAAAGGTTACTTTACGCCTTGTATATTGCTTACATATCACTTATAGATTGCTTACAGATTACTTATCAGTTTTTCAAAGGCCTGTAAGTGCTAACATGTTTTGTACTCACTCAGGAACTTCTCCAAAGGATTCTGCAGATTTGGCCACGTTGGTGTAGGCTTTAATGTATTCCCTGGCCGTGTTCTGCACATAACACTCCTGAGGAAAATTACAGCAGGACATTAGTCCCTAGCTACACTCATAGAAAAGCATTCTTTAAGGGGTTCTTTGTACTGTATTGTAAATAAATTTCACTAACATCCTTGGAGGGTGAAAGTTAACAGGTGCTCCCTTCAAAAAAATGTGAAGCCATTATCTTTTCAATCTGCTGCTATATAACACCAGAAGAGGAAAACATACAAGGCTAACTGCTTTATTCTGTAAACATTGTTTAACAGATGGCCTTGATTGGCTGTATCTCTCTCAGTGACAGAGGAGAGAAGAAATCCGTTCCTCCCACCCAGAGATCAGGATCATTTTTCAGCAGTCAATAAATTCAATATTTAAAAAAAAAAAATTAAGCCTTTAAAACTGTTGTGCTAGGCTTAGAACATTTTTTACTTATTTTTATTTTGTACCTTACGTTTTAGGCTTTTTTATTTTATCAAAAGTTATGCAAAACAGAATTGTCCGTATTTTATAATTTTGAGTTTTGGTTCAATTAAATTTGCAGAACATTTTGCTAACTTTTTTTTGTTTCAGCAGGTCCAATTCATGTTCATTGGTACGGCTCTCACCTCCACAGCGAGGTTGTAGTTCTTCTGGATGACCTCGTCGTTGTTCAGGGTGCCATAGCCGATGGAGCTGTGCACTTTGAGCACACAGGCGTGTCCGGGGCCAAACAAAGGCGTCATGCTGGTGCGCACCATTGTCCTGAACGCTTTCCGGTGCATTCCCTCACCAAAGTGAGCCTTCTCAGTCACAATGCTGGTGTGCTGCTGCTCTCCAAAATACTGATCGGACAGGATGTCATCCTTAAAGAGAAGAGGAGTGCAAGACACATCCTCTTCCTCCCCATCTATCGCTTTACGCTCAGCTGAGAGAGAAAAAAGAGAGAAGGGAAGATAAAGGGAAGAGAATGGGAGAGAACACACACTATTTTATAACGATTCTATGACTATGTTCATGTAGAAAAAAGCTTCATTGAAAAGCTTTCAGTAAGAAATTTGCACAAGCATACATTAAAATAAAATATAGATTAAAATGCAAATTATTAAGAGATTTTAAACTCCTATGTTTGCGAAATGTGTGTGTTGTGCTGTATCAATAGGAGACCTTTAAAAGACAGGAAAGTCTCAGAAAAAGGTTGAAAATGATAAGAGAAATGTCTCTGAACGTTGAGAGATGTTGGTCTATGGACAGTCTCTCACTGATGCATCATGACACACACGTTTGTCTGTAATTATGAAACTCATCTCTGTCTATAGAGAATAAAAACCAACCAAGTGTGTAAGTCATTTTAAAGGTGGTCAGTGAGATTATGTTCACAGAGTCGTAGTTCTCCTGTGAGTTTCCTCTCTACTTTTAGGATCTAGAGGAGAGTAAGGTGAAATGATGGCTCACCTGGTGTGTCATGGTTCGGGATGACGAGTTCCATGAGCACTGAGAAGAGAAGAGAAAGACAAACCATTAGACATCACTGAATTAGTGCTGATCATGTGACTGTTTCAACAAGACTAAACCCCAATCAGATTTAGCAGTGTGCTCATTTAATATCAGCTCATAAACATGAACAAGTGTTTGGCTTCTTTTCACTTGTAGTAAACATTTAAAATGCTTAATATCAGAGTTGGAGCAGAACTTTAAGCTCTGACTGAGAAGATTCTCACCTTCTGATGTCAGGTGATAGTCTGAGGTGGACACTGACCCGAGAGCACTGGTCAGAGTACAGCGATAAAAACCCAAATCCTTACTGCAGGCTTTCACCACCGACAGAGAGAGCCGACCATCATCTCCCACCCTGAAGTGGAAGAGACACAGAGACAGAACTAACTGTGAGATAATAGTGTGCATTATAGAACCAAAAGAGATTCTTATTTAGTTTGTACTGCAGTGTTGAATTCTTGATTGTGATTGGTCAGAAAGTGTTGATTAATTAACTGTTTCTATAGTAACAGGAACTTGTACGTCAGACGTTCCACATAAATGGATTACAAATATGTAATCATTGATATAGTGAGGTTTTCTGTAAAGAGACGTTTAATGTACGTTTATGGAAGGAGTCTCCAGTGTCAGCGCTTTTGGTAAAGCTGTAACTTTAAGTTATCCGACATCTTCAGGATGGAGGAGTTTACACTTTGCGGTTTCTTGGAAATGTGACAAGCTGAATTTTTGTCATATTAATTTCATCAGGGAGAAAAAAGAGAGACTGGTGAGGGAATGTCTGTTTAATTTTTTAAAAAAATGAAAAGTTCTTACTTCATCTTTTCCTCACACAGCGTTGCTCCTTCTTTCACCCATATGATGGAGGAATCGCTCACGATGGGACTGAAGCGGCACCACAGCGAAATGCTCTGAGGATCATCAACGACTGGAGCTGCTTCAATCTCAGATATGACACGTGGGACTACACAACACACACACACACACACACACACACACACACACAAGAAGTGTTTAATGTCAGAGACACGGCCATACCTGCCTCAGTTCTCTCATATTTAGCACATTTCACTGTAACATGCACATTAAACTCATATTTAACCAAAGACAGAAACGCACTCGGCGATCTACAGAGTCCAGCACATTTGGTGACTGAAGTCCACTTATAGCCACCAGTTTAGCACCGTCCAGACTACACGTGTAATTCATCACACTCCTGTCTCTTTAAACAGATTCGTAAAGACTTGCTCATCTGCTTTTTGACTCTGTAGGACACACTGTTGTCTATAAACACGAAAAAAATGTTGTGTCAGAGTCAAAACTGCCGTAGCTACATCACCTTCTTTTCTTTAGAACATGGTTTGGTGTCACTTCGGTAGGAGGCGTGGTCTAAAGTCTGATGGTAGAGGTTGTATATGAAGAGATTTCGGTGATAAATTTCACATTTGATTTGGGTGCTATTTTATGGAATTGCTGAGCCAGATGGTTCAGACATGTAGTTTGTACATTGTATAATTATTTGGTAGCTACATTACCCGTGTGGTTCCAGTACAAAGCTAAAAAAAACTTTTATTTTTGGCTGAAATGTTCTCGAAAATTAATACACATATTAAAAAATCTTTGAATTATCTAAAATTTTAAATAATCCTGGTACCTTCTTTAGGTGTCTGAATCTTCTCTTTCACCACATCTTCCTTTTTCTTCTGCTGGAAGATAGCAGGAAGCTGCGGCCTCGTCCTAATCGATATGGATCCAGGTTTGTCCCCAGATATGCGTCTGCGTTTGACGATGTCATCGTCCAGTGCACCAGGCAGACATGTGCTTGATGTTTCTGTACTCGGTTTTGTTTTCTCTTCAGATGCTTTATCGTTTTCATTCGACGCCTTTCCCTCATATTTTGCGAGTTTCTCTCTCACCTTGCTCGGTTGCGTTGTTGCCGTCTCGTTTTTAGGTTTTGCGTTTTTTGGCTTTGTTCCATTTTCCACTTCAAGCAGCGGCTCATTTTCAACCTTTGCTACTCCATGCTTCTTTTTCTTCTTCCCCTGAGATCTGGATGTGACCTTCTCTGTTATTACGATAGTCTCGATCATGGTCACTGTGCTTTCCTCTGCACCTCTGGACTCTTCACCATGTGATTCTGGTCTCACGTTCTCTCTTTTCTTGGTTTGACAGCCAAGCTGTTGGTTGTTGCTCGTTTTGTCCTTGTGTTTATTCGAACGTGTCTTGTTCTCAGATGACGTTTTCTGAGTTTTATGAGGCATCTTGCTGTCTCTTTCACAGCTTTGTTTTACTTCCCAGCTTACTTGTTTTATAGCCGACCAATCCTCAGGGTGGTTCTTAAAGCTCAGAATGTCATCCACGTCTAAAGTCACGTATGCTACGTGCTTTTCCTCACAGATCATTAACTGCTCCCCTGTGGGTAAGATCAGCGTCTGAAGTTCCGAGCTGACGTCATCGGCCTCTGTTTTGTACTTTGGGTCTTCATAAGACGACAGAGATGGACCCTGATCCCCAGTTTTCTTCGTGATGTCACCAAACTGGTTGTCTGATGACTCGCTTGTGGATTTTCCGCTGGCTCTTGGTGTCAGATCTGGTCTAATTTCATCATTGATCCCTGCAAGGCACAGTTTTAAGGATGTCCTTGATTCCTCTGGATCCTCTTTCAAGTGGAGGAATGACGTTCCAATAGTGATCGGAGTAAGCGGCATAATAAAATCCACCTCTCCTACGTTAGGAAACACACATGACCTGCTGTCTTTAATGTGTGTCGCGTCACTCCTGTTCACTCCTTGCATGCGTGTCAGGTGATCTGCTTCATAGCTGTTGAGGAGATGAACCTCTGACTCTGGCGTGATGGGGTGACACGAGAAGCTCAAGGCACCATGATTCCTTTCACCTTTTTCCTCGAAGGCTGTGTCTTCAGTTACTTTCCAGACTGCATTGCTCTTCTGCTATCGGAAAAGAATATTCTGTAAAAGGTTATCGAAGCCATAAAATGGAAAAGAAACATGAAGTCATAAATGGAAAAGAACATGAAGACCCTTGAAGAGATAGAAATAGACAGAAGTCTATAGAATGATAGATCTTTGCATCTGATCCTGTCTCTCCTTCATGCTCAATGCTTTAAACCATTTGCTTCATACCTCACTTAACTTCACTTGATCCCTCTCCTTTCTGTCCTCCCTGCTTTTTCATTCACTCCAGCAAGGCACATACAGTTGTCCAAGGCAAGGTTCATTACTATTATGGGGACCTGAGGAGCAACGCAACATTCTGAGCCGAGCCAATGGCAGCAATCCTGACTTTTCCTTGGGCTCGTGTTTCAATTTTCAGCTGTGCTCTATCACTCAGTTTCCTCTGACACACCCCCACTGCCCTGTCTCTATCTCTTCTCCTTTCTCTCCTTCTGCTTTACTCTGTGTGTGTGTGTGTGTGTGCACTTATCTAGTGCCCTCTGTAATTAGACCCCATTTGTGTTTATCTGTTTTTAACCCTGTCTCTTACTCTCAGCGTCTCAGCAGTCGCTGTCACTATAGTGTGTATATTTATGTGAACTGACTGCAGGGGAGTGAAAGTGTGTGAATGTGTGTTGCTTAAGTGGAGTTACTGTTACCACCCCAAAGCTGATTGTTTTCCTATAACAGCACATCCCAACATGTTTATTCCTCTTATAGCACAGCATTTACCAACCATTTTTATTTATTAAAGTATGACATTTTCCTTTTTATCTGTTTATAGTTACATGTAATGTTGTGGAACATCTGCAAACAAGTTAGATTCTTTTAGCACTTATTTTATAGCAGATATAATCAGTCATTCCCTCACCATCCCCTCTCTTTTTTTCTCTCACTCTAAGTAAATTAAAAAAAACATTTTGTCATGTTACCAAGAAACCACAAAGCATACATTTCTCTGTCCTGAAGATGTCGGAAAACTTAAAGGTACTTAAAGGTACATGCTCAGCTCTGGACATTTTCTTTAAAAGGCATTTCACACCACACACATACAGGTTGTTTATATTTTCACTGCATTTGCAATTTTCTGCCCAGACAGCAGATGGTGCTAAAAATGACAAACTTATGCTTTAAGAATAAACAGAAATAACAGTTTTACCGGGTGGTACAAAGAGAGCTGTATAATACATCCTACAGAGTGAAATTAGCTTACCTTGGATACAAAGGCACACTTGTTTTCCGGTTTTCCTTCTGTGCAATCATTCCGAGAGTCTTCTGCCTTTTCCTGTAAACCTGACTGTGTCTCTCCTTCCTTGTCTTCTGGGAAATCCTGAGTCCTGTTCATATCTAAATTAGTGTAAAGGCTATTCTCTCTCTCCTCCCTGTGTAGGAGAGACAGGTCTGTTGGAGGACTAGTGGAGTTTTTTATCAGCATTTTGCCCTCAGAATCTCCATCTCCTACTTCTAAGGAGCTTTCCGGGCCCGTGGTCTTCTGCTTGGTCATGTCCTGGATAGCCATGGAGAACTGATGCTGAGACTCAGGACTTCTCATAGTGGGACAATCTTCTGGAAGAACACTAACAGACTGGATCCAGTCTGATAAAGCACTGGCCCAGCTGTCAGAAGATGACCACCTCTCAATGGTAGGCAGTTCCAAGGAACCAATCTTAGCTTCCATTTTTGAGGTTCTTGTGTTATCTGAAGATGCTGCGGTGGGACAGGAGGCTGGAAGATGTCCCCACTCATCCAAAGCATCAACCCACAACTCATTAGACATGTCACTTCTGTCCATCACTTGTGTCACCTCTGAGTGATCTTCGTCAATCCCTGGAAGAAAATGAAAACTGCAGCTCAAATGAAGTGCTTCATTAAAGCTGTAAATATTCCCAGCTTTTTTACAGACAAAATTTAACTATGGAATTTCCCCAATTGTTACTTGTATTTAATATCTAAAAAATACCCATCAACCCTCAGTACACACTAGGCAACTGAGAAATATGCTAGCTAGCTTGCATGCAGCTCAGACATCTTTTATGCATCTAATATAATGTACAATGTAAAGGCAGAGTGAGAGCAGAAATGAGGTGAAACAGGGATGAATATCAACATTTTCCTCAGAGGTGCTGGTAAATTACTAATAAAAGATTTCATATGATTGAAATTCCCATGTGAAAACTGCATTTGAACTTGGAAATTTAAAGCTCTTAGGAAGTTTTGATTTCCATTGTCAGGAATACGACAAGAGTGGGCTGTTCATGTCAAAAAAAAAAAAAAAAAAAACACGTCCATGTTTGAATGTAACATTTCTTTCAAATAGAATTAAATAGAAAGTGAATACAATTGTGAATCATACTGTATTTCATTATATCACATTTAAAATGTACTGTATTGAATCAAATGTATCTTTCATATATTAGATAATAGACCACGTAGACCAAAGTTTTTTCCTGTAATATTAAAAAAGCTAATTTGAACACAATGATTTATAACTAAAGAATTCAATTCTGCACAGACGAAAGTATGTGAAAGTGATCTGGTGTGTCTCACCTTCCTCAGTCTTAGATGGGATTATGATTTGTGTGTGAGGGAAGCTGGAGATTAGCAGGTCTACGTCAGAGTTATTTTCAGGCGTGAGGTCCACTGTCATGTCTGGAACATGGTCTTCTAAAATACAAGATGCTGATTCCATTTCTGTTTTTGCATTTACAGTACGAGACATCTGGGTCACGTCATTCTCCGCCAAATTAGCAGCTGAGTCAGTCAAAATGTCTGACATTGCATTGTTGTCATTGGCCTCCAGGGTCTTATTATTACTGAGCTCTGCTGAATAGAGGGGGAAGGGTTGCTGTAGTAGGCCTGAAGCATCACCTAAAATGCCACCAATTTCTACATTAATGCTCTGGACATTGTCTTCTAAAACTTCTCCAATTTTTGAGTCAGTGCTTTGGACAGTGTCCTCTAAAACACCATGTATTTCTGAGTCAGTGCTTTGGATAGTGTCCTCTAAAATGCCCCCAATTTCTGAATGAGAAGTTTGAGTTTTATCCACTACAAAGCCACAAATTTCAGAATCGATATGATAGACATTCTCCTGTGTTTGGATACTGTCCTCTAAAATACCATGTATTTCTGAGGCAGTACTTTGGACAGTGTCCTCTAAAATACCACACATTTCTGAGTTATTGCTTTGGACAGCATCCTCTAAAATACATTCAATTTCTGAGTCATTGCTTTGAAAATTGTCTTCTAAAATACCACCAATTTCTGAGTCTTTGCTTTGGACATTGTCCTCTAAAATACCACCAGTTTCTGAGTTATTGCTTTGGACAGTGTCCTCTAAAATACCACCAATTTCTGACTCTTTGCTTTGGAGACTGTCCTCTAAAATACCACCAATTTCTGAGTCATTGCTTTGGACAGTGTCCTCTAAAATACCACCAGTTTCTGAGTTATTGCTTTGGACAGTGTCCTCTAAAATACCACCAATTTGTGACTCTTTGCTTTGGACAGCATCCTCTAAAATACCACCAATTTCTGAGGCAGTACTTTGGACAGCATCCTCTAAAATACATTCAATTTCTGAGTCATTGCTTTGGACAGTGTCCTCTAAAATACCACCAGTTTCTGAGTTATTGCTTTGGACAGTGTCCTCTAAAATACCACCAATTTCTGACTCTTTGCTTTGGACAGCATCCTCTAAAATAGCACAAATTTCTGAGTTATTGCTTTGGAGACTGTCCTCTAAAATACCACCAATTTCTGACTCACTGCTTTGGACAGTGTCCTCTAAAATAAAAGCAATTTCTGATTCATTGCTTTGGACAGTGTCCTCTAAAATACCACCAATTTCTGAGTCTTTGCTTTGGACAGCATCCTCTAAAATACCACCAATTTCTGAGTCAGAATTGAGAGCTCTTGTCACTACAAAGTCATGTATTTCAGAACCAATGTGATAGACGTTCTCCTGCAAAATGCTACTAATTTCACTAATATCCTGCACAGTCTCTCCAGCTATACCCTTTATTTGAGGGTCAACATGTTGGACAGCTTCATCCATGAGGTAATTCCTGTGTGTGTCAGCGTTATAAACAGTCCTGCTAATCCAGGCAGGATGGAATTCAGTGTTTGGTATGTCATCTATTGTGGTGGTCTCACTGTTGGGGTCCAGCGATGGTGACTCATCCTGGGATTGCCTATTTGTAGGTGCTGTATTTACAGCCTTTTGGCACTGCCTATTCTCAGGTACTTCATTCTCTTGATTCCTTGATGTCATATGGTCATTTGGATTCAGAGTGGCATTCTGATGACCTTTTGGGAGGATGTTAGATTTATTTCCATCAACTTCAACATCCTGAGATGTCACATTCTCAGGCAGTTCCACAATGCCTTCATTACCATCTATTCCTTCTGACATACTCTTATTACCAAGTCAGTTGTAGGCAGGAACCTTGACTTGATATTGTCCTTTCCCACAATCTTCTGGTTCAAAATGGGGTCACCAGCAGTCCCAATTCCAGCTACTTCTTCTCTGCTAAATATTTTCCTCTGTGGTGAAAGATCCTGAAGAGGAGTCTGGATGCAAGCCTTATCTAAACATTTCCAGTTTTGGTCTCCTCTTGAACAATTTCTGAAATAGTTTCTGCACTTTGAATGAACATTGTAGTTGAAGTATCAGAAATGTTTTTTTTTTTTTTTATTTTTAGCAAAGTCAGCAAGTGAGTCGACCTGATCCGTTGTCATTTCCTTGCTAATCCTCTCTGCATATTCATCTCCTAAGAGGAACAGAAAGAGGTAAGAATACAAAAACACCAGATTAGATATGTATCAAACTAAAATAAATGTAAAGACTTAGCAATGATTTATTGCACTAGGTCAACTCCTTAGATTTTATAGCAATCCAACTGTAATGTTTCTTTTTTAAATCCACAAATGATTCTATCTTTATCTTCCTGAAGAGAAAACCCGAGGGAGGAGTGATATGGGATAATGGAGGACAGAGAAGATAATAACAAAAATTCCAGATTAGATAACACTAAGACAACGTACTTTTGTTACAGTCATGGATCCAGTTGCAACAGTAGAACGTAACCCCTATCATAGCCTAGTTTGAACTAAAACAGTCACTAAATGGTCGAGTTTAGGGACTACTAAAAAATATCAGTTGCACCAAGTAGCACTGTTTTAAAGTAGCCTTAGGTTAGAATTTAAAACTTACACCTAGTGTATCTTCTGTAAACAAACCTACTTCTGATTCAAGAATTTTTGGGTAAGAATTGTGAGCTGTGTCCACCATACAAGTCATGTATTTCAGAGTCTGTACGATAGATACTTTAGATACGATAGATACGTCTGTGAAATACTTATTTCATTAATTATAGGGGTATAATTACCCTTAATAGTGCATTTGCCATAAATGATACCACTTGCCAATTCTGCTCAAAAATGGTCATTTGTGCTAGCACCAAGTTATTGGTAGTGCAGCTTCTCATAATCTTTCTGTAATTGCATATTAAAATACTGAAAATTTAAAAAGTATGCAGCTTTAGTGTAAAAGTTTCAGCACCATAAAATAGTCAGTAAAATGCACCTTACAGTCGGAAAATATGAATATGAATTAGCCTGTGCTGTATTGTTCTTACTTTCATTATATTAGAAAATGTATAATAATAAATTATACACAATGCATATTACTATATGTTACTATATAACCAGTGAATTTAGTAGTAAATTGATTAGCACTGCCACATTAGTGTGTGTGTGTGTGTGTGTGTGTATGTTTTACCCCGCTGCACTGACAAGCTTTAATACTGTTGTCCATGTTCCATTTGTAAAGATGTATTCATAATATACACTTCTGTCTGAAGAATTTTTCATTTCCATGCTCAAGCTTCACCTGTAGTGAGAACGAGACGTAACACTGCAGCATAAACACACACAAAAAGGGAATTTTATGTGATTTGGGCAAGCAGTAATAACACTGAGTAATACTTAGAGTAACTCAGTAAAAAGGACCAAACCTTCAAACTAAAAATAACTTTTGTTTGCAACTTTACAGATTTCTAACACTAATAGAAATATCCTCGTGTAAATTATTATAAAGTATTATTTTTAAAAACATGCATTTTTGTAGCCACTTCATGAGCTTCACACACCTGGTGTAAAAGTTATTTGAACATCATTACATGTTTAATTAATACAGAAAATGCCTTCAAGGCCTTAAATGAAACGTAAATAATTCCTCACTAACAATTCACTGTTAACTTTTACGACCCCATCACACGTCTAAGCCATAAAATCTGACAAGTCCAAATAGTTTGGATATCTATTTAGACACTTCATACACACTGAGTTACAGTACTAGCCATACACACACACACACACACACACACACACACACACTAACTATTCTGTCACACAGATATTACATACCTTTTTCACATCCGAAATGGTGATTAAACTGAGCACAGAGACTCACAGTATGTTCATCTAAAGCCAGAGGATGTTGGGGGTTTGGGGCTTATTTTTATCCCTTTTTGCCCCCGTAAGTACAAAATGAGTTACCTGATAGCGTGGACATGTGCCGAGCCAGGGCACTTAACACCCCTCGGCTATATTTGCCCCACTTTCACTCTCAATCAGGATTGGGAAACATCCATGGGCATCATCCACACGACTTGTTTTGCTTTTACCATCATCCCTGTGATGAAATATCAAGACTCTGGGATCACAGTTGAGTCTGGTGTGTGAAAGCAGGAAATACACAACACTCCGGATTGTGATTGGTCAGAAGGTGTTGATTAATTTTCTATAACAGCAGCTCTGACAGTAGTGCAGCTGCATATCACAGTGTCAGCACTTTGTAAAGCTGTAACTTTACGTTTTCTGACATCTTCAGGACAGAGGAGTTTACGCTTTACAGTTTTTCAGGAACATCACAAGCTATGTTTTATTTTTAATCGTACTACCTGCAAAGAGAGAGAAAAAAGAGAGGCTGGTGAGGGAACGACTGTTTATAGCTGCTATAACGTAAGTGAGAACAGGAACTAACTTATTTGTTCTGTGTATATGTAGATTAAATGTAACTACACAAGGATAAAAGCATGTCATTCTTTCAGAAGTCAGAATTGTTTGTAGTGTTGGCAAATTGCTGCGGTATAAGAGGAATAAAACACTGTTTCAACTTTGTGGTGGCAGCAGTAGCTGTGCTTCTTCACACCACACTGAAGTTGTTGTTTTCCTACAACAGCACTGCACACAGTGGTTTATTCCTGACTCAGAGCAGGTGAATAAAGGAGCCAGGCTAGCATATAGTTAAAGTGTGAGTAAAGCTTTATAACACACCAGAGGGTTTATCAGCTCCAGTGAAGAGGCTTATTAAAGTTACACAAGTGTGAAGTATAGAAGTCTGTGAGAGCTGTACTGTGTTTGACATTAAATGGTACTTTAAAATCTCTCTCTCTCTCTCTCTCTCTCTCTCTCTCTCTCTCTCTCACACACACACACACACACACACACACACACACACACACACACACACATATAGTCAGACATAGTATACTTTAATTAAAAGAATTCCAGGTTCCATCTGTCAAATATACTACACACACACACACACACACACACACACACACACACACACACAAACTGAAAATAATTCATATTTTCAACAAATTTAGTTGGTTTTATTTCCCAAAATATAAACAAATTAGAATCCTAATTTAACCCCCTGTGACTCTGACCAGGCAGTTACTAAGGATGAATGAATGAACGCTGCAAACACATTGAATGAGCTTCATATCTGACCGCAAGCATGAATGCAGAAACCTCCTACTCACAGCTTCACATCCCACAGCATCCAAGTCCTGTTTAAAAAAAAAAAAAAACAATAGTGCATCTGTATTTGTATCTGTTTAGACACATTTCAGTTTCATCCTTAATATGTATAAACTTTATAGCGCAACATTTCTCTTATAGAACCTCATAATTCCTAGATCTCATTGTTAGTTGCCACTTTAAAGGTTTTTAGAACAGAAATTTTCTTTCTGTGTTTCAGCAATATTATCACTTCAGTCCAATTTTATTTATACAGCGCTTTTATCAAACGACATTGTCACAAAGCAGCTTTACAGAAATCCAGATATAGATTTAGATCCTGATCTGTCTGTCTCTCTCTCTCAGTAGCTGTGAGGGTTGACGGCTCATTTCAGCAACCTTAACATGATCTATGTCGTTCACACACACACACACACACACACACACACACACACACACACACACACAGTCTTTCTTTGAGTGCATGTGAAGTGTAACAGGTGATGGATCATTTCAGCAGCCTTAGCATTCTTTCTTTCTCTCTCTCTCTCTCTCTCTCTCTCTCTCTTTCATCCACCAGGATTCATAGTTAGAGATTGGTGATGACTACATTACAGTGAAAAATATGGTGATTACACAACAGGCATCTACGTCAGGAAGTGAGTTTCACTTGGTCTAATCTGGTCTGATCTAATCTGAGTGTTTGAGACGGGCTAAGCTTACATTTCCATCATGCTACCGAGAAACTGCAAAGTGTAAATCCTGGAGACGTCGGAAAACTTACAGTTACAGCTTTACCTCTGACTGCTGCGAAGCACTGACACTGGAGACTCCTTCCACAAATGTTAAACAAACATCTCCTTAGAGAAAACTTCACCATGTCAACAATTTTTTAATCTGTTTAATATCAGTGGATCGTCCACTGTACACTTCCATGTGAATGAGCTGTTGCTATAGAAACGATAATGTATTAGAACAAGTGCATTAATATAAAGCTGTGATTTGCAGCTGCTCTACTGTCAGAGCTGCTGTTCTAGAAAATTAATCAACACCTGACGACCAATCACAATCCAGAACTCAGCAGCTCTGTGGTGTAAATATGTATAAAATGATTGTAAATCGTCGCTACTTTGTCGTGGATGACAGGCTTTGAAAAACCTGAACAATTACATCAGCGTGTGTGTGTGTGTGTGTGTGTGTGTTTAATGTGCTGTAATTTATATGCTGCTGCTGTTATGACACTGTGTTTGACATAAGAACAGGTGCTCAACACACACACTCATTCAATCAATTGTTCCTGTGTGTGTGTGTGTGTGTGTGTGTGTGTGTGTTTGTTTGGGTTTGAATAGAACAGTTGCTGGGTGAAGTCGCAGTATAACACTATAACAGTCTAAACACACACACACACACACACACACAGAGTGTTAACCATGAACAGGTGTGAAGGTTGGAGGTCAATAGATCTTTTGCCCTTTTCACACGCAAAGCATAGCTGTGATTCCAAACCACACACACACACACACACACACACACACACACACACACACACACACACACACACAGTGAATCTGCCCCATTATAAACCTTGGAAACACTTTAATCTAAGGTTCTATTAAATTTAGAGATTAAATAATTGATAAGCAAGTAATACCTAGTTTACTAATGAAATATTAAAGATTAATTAATGACCAATTAATGTTTTATTACATGAAATATGTTTTATTGTATAAAATAATTGTACTATTATACAAAATTAATACATTATATAAAATACATTTGAGGTAATGTAGTGATATTTACATATAGGTTTACAAAAAAATCTAATATGGAATAAATCTAATACAGCTTCCTGCTGTGCTTCGTTATGCTCTTTAAATAAATCTTAATCTTTAATATTAAATATAAAATTAATATTTGAATTAATATTGTTATGTGTAGACAATATTTTATTTATACTTGTATGTAGATGTATTGCAGAGCTTCACTTCTAAACCACCGCTGATAAATGAATATATGTAAAATGTAAGTGAGTATAGTGTCATAAGTGTAATATTACACACATTTTCTGTAAATTCACGTTATAAACAAGCGAAAGCGATCGTTTTAAGCGAGTACAGATCTCAGGGTCAGAGTGTGTTCTTAAAGTTTTAACGTCAGGTTAAATTTAGTGTTTTGTTTAAAATAAAGCAGATGTTTATTAGCCAGCACACACACCGATAACTGCTCCTGATAAATGTCTTCCTGTTTCACTTCTCTACTGCCTTATCAGAGTGTAGTATAGGAATTAGAAACAAACACACACACACACACACACATTCACCAGCCACATACTGCGGACACCTGCAGTGTAAGACCTCCCACACTGTGTGTGTGTGTGTGTGTGTGTGTGTGTGTGTGTGTGTGTGCGTATATAAACATAATGGTGAGTGTATTACATTTGAGTATGAAATAAACACACGCATAAGGCCTCAAATTTTTGGGGGTGCATAAACACACACACACACACACACACACACACACACACACACACACAAATCTACCACTGTTACATTACAGAGCCATTCCTGTGTGTTTTATAGCAAACACACACACACACAATGTGAGGCTTCATGGTGTGTGTGTGTGTGTGTGTATGTGTGTGTGCACTTGTATATTTTGTTGCTGAAAATTAATAAAGGTAAAATAGTTCCATGTCTGTCTGCACTGTGTGTGTGTGTGTGTGTGTATGTGTATGTGTGTATACATTGGCAGGTGGATCAGCTTACTGCAGCCAGTTAAATTTATCCACAGCAGAGTGTGTGTGTGTGTGTGTGTGTGTGTGTATGTGTGTTTGTGCACTCCTTATTACTGCTGTAACAGTTTTATACCTGTTATTATAGATTATATATTTTAATGAGTTATTATCTGTAAATTGTGTAATAGATGGATTATAATAGCTTTATAACACAATCTAGTTTATAATACAGTAATAAACAGTTTATAACAATTTAAAATCGATAATATTGGGTATAAAATGTTTACTCAAAGTACTGATTGGCTTTTATGCATTTATATACTGCACCTTTCTAACCCTCAAGGTCAGTGTGAAAAAGAAGAATGAAATGTAAATGAATTTACTCACCTCAACACAACATGCCACCTTAAAATACCTTTAAACCTAAAATAAACAGTAAATATTTAATTTATAAGAATCAGGTTTGATCTTACAATAAAACATTTACACATTTATAAAACAGTGAAGAAAATGGAAAATTGTAAGATTATCTGTGATTAATATAAAAGACTATGGAGTTTAAGAATTTAAGAACATTTAGGAGTTTTTGTGCATGTGCACATTTTATAAATCAATAGTATAAATTTTTAGTAAATAAGTGTACATGGTGCTGGACGATACGCTGATATAATATCGATATTGTGATCATTTATGTCGCAACATGGTTTACTATACTAACATACTATGATATCTTTTAATAATTAGAAAAATTGAAATTAATTTTACTACAAACTGACTGGAAGCAGCTGATGCTGTGGTAAAATATCTAAAACTGTAAAAACAAATATGTTAAATATTACTTTTTTTAATAGATAAAAACGATGTTTTGCTATATATAAAAAAATGAAAATAGAGAGATTTTTTAGACACTAAAATAAAGCACCACTGGACAGTTTTTAAAACTACAGCACTACTGTATTGCTGGAAGTTTGTGAGCAAAATTAAATATTGTGATACACATCATATATCACACAAATATGATGTGTTTTTGTATGTTTTCAGCCCTAATTGTACGTCTGCATTCAGAACAATTGTATCCGTCTGTATAAATGATTCATGGTCTCATAGCTTCTGTTAAAAAAAAGAATTATTCACGTTACACATCAATGTTTGTCTATTCAGACGTTTTCGACGCCTCTCAGTGAAGAATAAAAACCCAGAAGCGCTGACATTTTTGACCTAAGGACACTTTTAATGAGTGTGGAAAAGAGATCAGATCGATTTTTAACATTATGTTTTCTCGTCTCATCCTGAAACACCGACTTAAATTTGAGCCTGTTTCAAACTGGAGATTTGGTTTCATCAAACGACCACATTAACGCAAAAACAGATTTTCATTTTGTTACCATAGCAACGTTATTGTTATTGTTGGGTACTTTTTAAACACAGGCATTAATGGATTCACTCACGATCTCATTTTATAATCACATATTTATGAACAGTAGCAACAAAAATGATTTTTTCTCTTTTTCTATTTTTAACTTCTACTTTCTCTCACGGAGAGAAAATGTGTGCGCTGTGAAGCATGCGCTCGAGTTACAGTCCTGTGTGCTGTTCTTTATCTGCATAAATCTGGCAAGTCCTGAAAAACAGCTTGTAGGCTGAGCATGCTGGAGTAGAAGGTACACACACACACACACACACACACACACACACACATGTCCTGGCTGATGGATTCTCCATAAAACTCTTTCCACTGAGAAGCTGCTTCAGTCTTAATGATAGTAATAATAATATTAATGGCGATGATGATGCTCTGGTCATCTGTTCTTCCTCTTCTCCTTCTTGCTCTTGGTGTTCATGGCGGCGTTGGACGGCAGCGCTGCGGCGTGACCCGTCGTCTTCAGGTGATCAAACAGTTTGTTTCTGGTGGTGAATTCAAAATGGCAGATCACACAGCGCAGGTTCCCCTCCTTCTGCTGAGAGAGAGAGAGAGAGAGAGAGAGAGAGGGAGAGGGAGAGGGGGAGACAGAGGGAGAGAGAGAGAGAGAGACAGATGAGAAAAGGATGGGAGAGAGAAGGAGACCGAGAAACAGAGACAGAACAAGAGAGACAGAGGAGGAGAAAGAAAAAGAGAAAGAGAGAGAGATGAGAAAAGGAAACAAAGGGAGGGAGGAAGGGGGAGAGAGACAGAGAGAGGGAGAGAGAGAGAGATGAGAAAAGGAAAGAAAGGGAGGGAGGAAGGAGAAGAGAGAGAGGGAGAGACACAGAGAGGAGGAGGGAGAGAGAGAGAGAGAGAGAGAGAGAGAGGGACAAAGTTGAGAAATGTCGGAATTTACCGTATAAATAGTACTGCAGCGTGCACACACACACACACACACACACACACACACACACACACACACACACACACCCCTACCTCTTGGTTGACGTCTCCACCTCCATGGGCTCTGTTGCTCTTTTTGGAGTCTTTTCCAGCTTTTTTGCCTTTCGTCTTTCCAGAGCTGAAAAAAAATCAGTTCAGGAGTTAAAATCAGGATTCTTTCGCAGTGTCTGCAGTGTTTATTCCACGTGATCGGACCACGGTGTGTTCTCCTCCTCGCTGCGGCTCTTTACTCAGACGAGAACACACTCGGGTCCGAGAGCATCTGAGCGATGCGGTCTCGGTCCGCTTTCCAGGTTCACTCCGGTCAGAAAGTGATTCCACACTGAATCGACTCATTCGCAGGAAGTGATTCAAACAAGGTGTGTGTTTTGGGTTGCAGTGTTTTCTATAAACCGAGCCATGAGACGCAAACTACAGATTTGGACCGACGTATAAAACAAATCAGGAAAATAAACGCTGGATCCAAAATGTTTTTAAACGATTCATTCAGCGTCACACACCTTTTACTGAGTTCAGGTCCGTCTTTCTTCACCTCCTCCGCAGCCTCCTCGGAGCCGGCCGGGTCTTCCTCTTTATCTCCTGATTGGTTAGGAGGAGTGATGATGTCATCTGTGGAGTCTGGAGCTGGACTCTCAGCTGCTGGTTCTTCTGGAAAGTTCTGTGGGGGAAAAAATCGGTGTGTGGATGTTTCTACGTTAATCAACAGCCGTCAAAATTAAAATGTGAGGTTTGAGTTTTTATAAATATTTGTACAACAGTTCGCTCAAATCTGATTCTCACTAAGATCCTGAGGCGTAGAAAAATACTTACATTCATGTTTTTCTGCTGTCGCTTCTTCTTCTTCTGTTTCTTTGACAACCTGCAGATATTTTTTTTGTGTTAAATTAATCTTAAACATAAACACTGCTAAATTTAATAAAGTCGGGAAATGTCACAAAATAAAAGTGGTCTTGATTCATTAATTTTGTAAACTATAGGGATTTAGATTTATTTTATGTTATATTAAAGGAGCATTATGTGATTTTTAGGTTCATATTAAAGGTGCACTATGTGATTTTAGGTTTTGGTCATATTAAAGGTGCAGTATATGATTTTAGGTTTATGTTATATTAAAGGTGCACTATGCGATTTTAGGTTTATGTCCCATTAAAGGTGCAGTATGTGATTTTAGGTTTATGTTATATTAAAGGTGCACTATGTGATTTTAAGTTTATATAACATTAAAGGTGCAGTATGTGATTTTAGGTTTATGTTATATTAAAGGTGCACTATGTGATTTTAAGTTTATATAACATTAAAGGTGCAGTATATGATTTTAGATTTATGTTATATTAAAGGTGCACTATGTGATTTTAAGTTTATATAACATTAAAGGTGCAGTATGTGATTTTAGGTTTATGTCATTTTAAATATTGATGCCCTGGACAATCAGACACAACACAGTTAATTCAGGAGGAAACAGAACACAGGGATTATTAAAGCTATGATCTGTGACGCACTTCTGTCTGGGTGCATCCTCCCTCTCCTCATCTTCATCTTCCTGCTCTTCATCCTCCTCTTCCTCGCCGTCTCTCTCTGCCGAGTTTAGACTCAGTGACTCTTCCTCCTCCTGGAGCTGCTGCCGGAGCAGAGCCACCATCTCTCTGTGCTTTTTGGACTTCTCGTGGTTCTTCATCCTGAGTCAAGAGAAAAAAAAACAATTTCCACATGAATGAGAACCCTAAGAAATATAACAAGAGTTACCGTTGCATTTTTGTCTATATGTGTGTGTGTGTGTGTGTGTGTGTGTGTGCGCGTGTGTGTGTGTGCGTGTTGGGATAGTTACTAACGCTTTGTCAGTTTTGAAGGATTTGTCACAGGCAGGACAGTAAAGATCATCGTAAATGTCGTCCATCTCTTCAGAGCCATCCACAGCATCTGGTACAGAGACGTAAAGAAAAAGAAAATCACCAAAAGCTATTTATTCATCACACACTCGCACCCAAACATGTTTCCCCTTAATAAAATAAAATTTGTACATTATGAAAATGTGGATTTATATATTACACTAAAGATGCATTATGGGACTTGTATATGAGATCACTGTATTAAAGGTGCACTATGGGATTTTATGCAGTGTATCATTAAAGGGGCACTGTGTGATTTAGGTTCGTGTCATATTAAAGTTTCACCATGCAAGTCTAGATATATATAAAATATTAAAGGTGCACTATGGGATTTCATGGGTTGTATCATTAAAGGTGCACTGTGTGATTTAAGTTCATGTCATATTAAAGTTTCACTATGCAGTTCTAGGTAAATATAATATTAAAGGTGCACTATGGGATTTTACGGGTTGTATCATTAAAGGTGCACTATGGGATTTTACGGGTTGTATCATTAAAGGTGCACTATGGGATTTTAGGTATTTATAATATTAAAGGTGCACTATGGGATTTTAGGTATTTATAATATTAAAGGTGCACTATGGGATTTTAGGTATTTATAATATTAAAGGTGCACTATGGGATTTTAGGTATTTATAATATTAAAGGTGCACTATGGGATTTTAGGTATTTATAATATTAAAGGAGCACTATGGGATTTTACGGGTTGTATCATTAAAGGTGCACTGTGGTGTTTAGCGTTTATATTTAGTTTATTACAGGGTATTATTAAGCTTATTACAGTATAAAGTTTTACAACATTAAAATGTGTTACAGGAGTTAATGTGTTAAAGCGTGTTAAAGCTGCACTACATGATTCCAGGCCTGTAAACTGTCCGAGTTTGTTATTTCGTGTATAACGTTATAAATATCGAACAGTGTTTGGCCAGCTCCAGCGTGTACCTGTCTCCGCTCTGTCCTCCTCGAGCTCTTCCTCTGTGTCTCCAAACTCTCGTCCGTACTGAAGCTCCATCTGCTGCAGCTCCTGCTCCAGTCCAGCCATCGCAGACCATTTCTGCTCCTTATATTCCTCCGCTAGCCTGAGAGATGGAGGGATGGAGGGATGGAGAGATGGAGGGATGGAGAGATAAGTGTGCTTAAAGAGCACTAGACTGCTCTGTTTTAGGGTAACGACAGAGACACTCACTTAGCCTGCTCCAGTTTCTGCTTCCTCCTCAGCTCCTCCACCTTCCTGGCTTTTTCCGCATTCTGCTCCTCCACCAGCTTCCTGTGAGCCTGCACTCGTTTATCTCGTTTCCGAACGAAGGCCACTAGTTGGCGCACAAGCTCGCTGCGTTCCTTCCTCGCCTTTTCACGCGTCTTTTTGTTCTCTTTCTCCATGGCTCTCTTCTCCCAGCGGTTCGAGGCCTGCCGAGTGTCGTACTCCTCCTTCCACGCAAAGTTTTTCCGGGTGCAGAAACTCTGCCAGCAGCCGTAGAACAAGTGCACCACCTGCACCGATAAAACTTATTAAAAATAATTCTGTATTTTTACTTCATTATTTAATCAAAACAAATCAACTGCTTTCATGAACGTGATGCTAGTTTGCTCAAATAAACACACTGTAGGTTATTATTTGTATTACTTTAAAGATGCAATAAGTGAGTTTGGATTTGGATCACATTAAAGGTGCACTATGAACTTTTAGCTTTTCATTACATTAAAGGTGTGTTTATGGTTTTTAAATAAGTATTAGATTAAAGGTGCAGTTGTTTATGTACTACATTAAAGGTGTGGTTATGTTTTTCAGTAAGTATTAGATTAAAGGTGCAATTGTTTATGTATTACATTAAAGGTGTGTTTATGGTTTTTAGTAAGTATTAGATTAAAGGTGCAGTTGTTTATGTACTACATTAAAGGTGTGGTTATGTTTTTCAGTAAGTATTAGATTAAAGGTGCAGTTGTTTACGTACTACATTAAAGGTGTGGTTATGGTTTTCAATAAGTATTAGATTAAAGGTGCAGTTGTTTATGTATTACATAAGTTTAGTGTTTATGGTTTTTAATAAGTATTTACAAGTAACGTATTTGTATGAATCAGCGTGTCTTGAACACTGACTTCATAAAAGTACACCAATCGATACTTAGAAATTTTTCATTTTTATTAACCAGAGTGATAGCAGTGCTGCTGTCGCCATGACAACTCCTCAAGCAACATGATTTCAATGAGCAGCATTAAAATAAAGAAGTAGGGAGTCTGTAGGTGGGGTTTTAAGATTCAAATTAAAGTAAAAGAAGCTTTCTCCTAATATATACACACTAATGTAATTACCGTAAATACATGTATACGTAGGATACGTGTGTAGTAATGCGACATTCATGTATGTAGCATAACTATAGTGTGCTGTATATATTTATATATACTACCTTTTATATGAACAGCCACAGAGCAACTGCATGAGGTGTATGAGGGTGAAAATTGTTTTGAACATGAACACTAAAAAATGGCAATGTCACAATTAGACTAATTTAAATGATAATAAATATCACTCCATAAAAAAGGGCGACAAAATGTGTCGCTTAGTGAAATTGGTTACCGTATCGTAGTCACTCTGAGAGTCTCCGAATGTGGGGAAATAATCACACTCGTCATCCTCCTCTTTACTGTGCTCCAGTTCCTCCTCCGCGATGGACTCGAACAGGTTCCTGTACACCGTGTAGAAGCCCTGCAGGGGAGAAGGAGAAACCAGGACATCGGAACAGGGTTTTATTGGCTAAGTGAAATTCAATAATGAGATATTTGACTTGGACACAAATTAAAAAGAGAAAAAAAAATGGGAAAAGTTGAACAAAAAGACATGAATGTATTGTTTTATATCAAGCTATTGATTTGTGTACTTTTACAAGAAGAAATTAACAAAAGTAGAGTAAAAACTATTTTTTAATTAAAACAAACAACTTTCGGTTCTGTCTCGACACTGACTGAAGACCAGTTGCAGGATAATTGTTTGCGTTTGCTGACCCCTAGTGGCTGATAGTGGTACTGCAAAGTTTTTTAACATCCTTGCAGGGTTTTCCTCATTACCTCGGCTCTCTGATTGGCTCACTCACCTGCTCGTCATCTCCATAACCCGAGTAGCAGGTTACAGTGAAGTACTGCAGGAGATCGATGCTGTCATCCTGGTACTCTCCGCTGACTCCGCCCTTCAACAGCGCCTCCCGGTGGTTATCGTACCTATAAACAGAAAGAGGAAAGAGCTGATCATGATTGTTGTCCGTTAGGAAAGAAATTACACACTGCTTTCATGTTCAGCAGCAAACTCTAGATACGAGACGTTAGTTTGTGTTATAAGAGACAAGATTGGGTCGTTCTGCAGTTAGAGCTTTCAGTGGAAAACTTATTTAAATGAATTGTAGCTTCTCTTTTTTGTGTGTGGTCTGTTTTCAGGTCTGCTTTGGGCTTTTGAGATTCTAGTTCATTAAAGGTGTCCTACAGGATTTTCTAGTTTATTCTAGTCTTAATGGTGCACTATGGGATTCTGGGTTTGTATTACATTAAAGGAGCACTGAGGGATTTACACTATAACTATATACACTATAATTAACACTATATTAAACGTTTATTACATGTTTAAGGTGAACTACTGGATTTAGGGTTCGTAACATTAAAAAAAACAGATTTCTGAAATTATACACAATCTAAAAAGTGTAAGGTGGAAATAAAATTAAACTTGCGTTCCAGAATCAAATTTCCATTTTATTTATTTATGCTTTGTCAAAAAAAAACTGCTGAAAAGGTCAGCACCAACTCTAGCACCAGTTTTACAATTTCAGTCCCAACAATCTCTCGTCTGATCTTTTTCCCCACTCCTGACGTGCACCAGCACATTATTACGTGTTCGTATCGTAATGTGTGTTATGAAGCATGGTATTAAAGCGGCGCTCACCAGGCTCTTTCCTGTGGGTCACTGAGAACATCATACGCTGCCTGGATCAGTTTAAACTGCTCCGCTGCCTCCTCTGCGTTCTCCAGGTTCTTATCTGAAATCAGCAATTCATGTCATCACTCTCATACAAGCACGCCATGACCTCTTACAACATGAGCAAGTGCAAAAGTCTGTACACCCTTAGAACAAAATGAAAAGGGAAATTTGTGTGTGTTAGTTTTCACAAATGTTCCTTCATTTTAACAAGGAACAAAAATGATCAAATGGTGTATGTCACGATATTAACAGTGAAAAAAATAAATAAAATGATCTCAGTTCAAAAGTTTTCATTCCCCTTTTCAGTGTAACATAAGGAAGTAATAAACACTGTGTGTCTTACTGTTATAGTAAAATACTGAGTGACACAAGGTGGTAATGAAACAACATGTCATAGTTTTTTACCCATTTATAGTTACAGTTAATGTTGTGGAATGTCCCTATTCCCTGTCCTAATTAAAGTTACAGCAGCTATAAACAGTCGTTCCTTCGCCAGCCTCCCTTTCTTCTCTCTCTCAAAGTTAATAAGACAAAAAACTGTCCTGAAGATGTCTGAAGAATTTACAGCTTTACCTCTGACTGTTACAAAGCGCTGACACTGGAGACTCCTTCCATAAACGTTAAATAAACATCTCCTTACAGACAAATTCACAATATCAACAATCATACGTTTTTGGGTTTGTTTTTTTTTACCTGTTTATGTGTAGTGACCACAGGTAGTGTAGTGTAGTGTGTGTGAAGTGTGTAGTGACCACAAGTCCCTGTGAATGAGCTGTTACTATAGAACATGAAGGAGATGAAGAGTGGATAAGAATGAGAGCAGTAACACACATGAAGACACACATGAGGACACACATGAAGACACACATGAGGACACACATGAGGACACACATGAAGACACACATGAGAACACACATGAGGACACACATGAGGACACACATGAAGACACATGAGAACACACATGAGGACACACATGAAGACACACATGAGAACACACATGAGGACACACATGAGGACACACATGAGGACACACATGAGGACACACATGAGGACACACATGAAGACACACATGAAGACACACATGAGGACACACATGAGAACACACATGAGGACACACATGAGAACACACATGAGGACACACATGAAGACACACATGAAGACACACATGAGGACACACATGAGAACACACATGAGGACACACATGAAGACACACATGAAGACACATGAGGACACACATGAGGACACACATGAAGACACACAGCAGCACTCTGACCCACCTGGATGCCATTTGAGAGCTAATTTGCGGTAGGCCTTCTTCAGCTCATCGTCTCCTGCGTCCCTCTTCACACCCAGCACCTCGTAATGACACTTCATTCCGGAGGTCGAGATTAAAGACTTCTAGTGGTGAAATATTTCTGCAGATCGAACAGGCAGCGACTCCGGTTAGACCAACTCACTTAATTTTGGCTTGTTGTCATCAAAAGAACGGCAGGAAATCAATATTAAACATTAAATATTAAAGTATAAGTACATCTCAATGTTTACTAATTTTACATAAAACCAATAACACTTCACAAAGTGTCAGTTTTGTTAAGTTCAACATCGGCATTAACCTAGCTGGTCCTCATCAGCAATGTGGTAACCGGTGTCGCCTGGAGATGACGTCATCGCACAGGAGCGGTTTTTAGCGTCAGAACCAAAGCTCCGCTCTGATTGGCTGCTTGTAAATTGAGTTCTTTGGAGTTACATATATATTTTTTATTATTTATATTTATATTTATAACGCTTCTACAGGATAAAGCATGACTGACTTTGCTGTTATTGATATTGTAATGTCAAGTTATATCTTCCATACAGCGTCAATAAAAATATTATTATTCAATTCTCTCGCATTAATTCTGACTGGGTTCAGCCTAGAGCTCCAGTCTTCAACTCTGTAGAATTCAATTCAACACAGAATTAAAGTGAATTGAATTGTAGACTAAAGTGCACTGAGTGCTGGATGAGGCCATGTTTAGATACTTTACTATGTTACAGTAATTGCTTTTATAATTGATTTGTCGTCAGTGATCATTTTACCATGTAATTATTACATTTGAAGTACGTTCGTTAAAAAAAAATAATTAATTTAAAAAAAAAAAATACTTAGCAGAGGATGGTTTCGATCCATCGACCTCTGGGTTATGGGCCCAGCACGCTTCCGCTGCGCCACTCTGCTGCGCGAGAGCTTTTACCTCCTAATACTGCATTTAAAGAAATAACACATGACATGAGTACAAAAATAACTATTTTATACATTGTTTGTATGGTTTAGCTCGATAACTTAGACAGATATTATGCTTTGTTGTTACGTATTTATTTTAAATGTTGAGATGTATTTATATTTATGCTGTAAAAGCGAAATAAAAGGACAGAGGATATACAGGGAGAGAAGGATTTTTCAGCCTAGAGCCACTAGGGGGCAGTATACAGCTGCCATCAATGGAAATGTGTTTAAATGTGTTTGTTTGGGATGGTAGAATACTAAGAGGAAAAAAATTAGGCAACTCTCACTATCCTCGTCTGTTACAAAAAAATCTCTTAGTAAAAAGAGAGAGACTTTGACTTGCTACACACACACACACACACTCTAATGAGTCTCATTACAATTCAGTTCGATTTATTTGTATAGCGCTTTTAACAATGGACATTGTCACAAAGCAGCTTTACAGAAATTTATAATTTCAGAATATAAATTTTAAATTTATCCCTAATGAGCAAGTCAGAGGTGACGGTGGTGAGGAAAAACTCCCTGAGATGATATGAGAAAGAAACCTTGAGAGGAACCAGACTCAGAAGGGAACTCATCCTCATCTGGGTGACACCGGATAGTGCGATTATAAATCATTCCCTTCATTATAGTTTACACATGAAGTCAATTTTGTTGAAGTTATCAACTCTTCACTGATGGAGGCTTGAGTGCAATACTGTTCCTGGGAATTGCAGTCCTAAAGCTATCAAAGCAACTGAAGTCAAGAGCCATCTTCATGGTTTCTAAGTGGTACCATCCACAGTAATCTCATGTAACTTTAGGCTGTGTATGTGCCATCCTCAGCAGCAGTGAGTGGTTTCCAAGTGATGAGAAATCCAACCAGAAGTAGGGCATCAGGATGGATCAGGCAGGTCTGGAGAGCAGAAGGGGTCAGGATCACTGATATCTCAGGAGTAGCATGTGTAGCTACTTGAGAGAGAGAGAGAGGGAGAGAGAGAGAGAGAGAGATTGTTAGGTGAGCTTTTGTCCTGTAATGTTTAAGGACAATGTACTTTGCCTGCAGAGTGAAAGCAGGGACTCCAGCAGGACTAGCTGTGACAGCATAACTAAAAGGGAGAGCCAGAAGGTAACACAGACATGAGGGCATCCTGGGACATAAAGCGACCAGCCACTGCACCATCAACAAACCTGAGTGAACGTGTGAGAGTGGGGGGGCGACAGCATCCAAACATCCCAGTTCACTACAACACTCTATGCCTGTGAACCCTCCAGATCTGCTCCTTTACCTAAGAAAAAACTATTCACAAAAGGATTGACTAAACAAATATGTTTTCAGCCTAGACTTAAACACTGAGACTGTGTCTGAGCCCCGAAAACTAAATGGAAGGCTGTTCCATAACTGTGGGGCTTTGTAAGAGAAAGCTCTACCCCCTGCTGCAGCCTTCACTATTCTAGGTACCAACAAAGAGCCTGCACCTTTTGATCGAAGTAGGCGTGGTGAATCGTAAAAGACTAAAAGTTCATTCAGGTACTGAATCGCGAGACCATTCAGTGCTTTAAGGGTCAATAGCAGTATTTTATAATTGAAAATAATACAAAATTTGATTGGGAGCCAATGCAGTGTGGATAAGGGGGCAGTCGTGGCCTAATGGATAGAGAATCAGACTTGCAACCCGAAGGTGAACCTGACTTCTGTCAGGTTCTACTTCTACTTCTACTTCTGTCTTGTCAGAATTAAATAAAAGGAAGTTAAGAAGCATCCAGTGTCTAATGTCCTTTACACATTCCTCAGCTTTATTAAGCTGGTGTCTGTCATCTGGCTGATGACATACAACTGTGTGGCATAACAGTGGAAACTAATACCATGTTTATGAATAATTTTGCCCAGAGGTAGCATATATAGAGAAAAGAGCAGTGGGCCTCAAACAGAACCTTGCGTAACACCAAACTTTACTTTAGTTTGCGTAGAGAAGTCACCATTTACATCTACATACTGATAACGATCAGTCAAATAAGACCTGAGCCAGGAGAGGGCCGTTCCCTTAATGCCTACAACATTTTCTAGTCTCTCAAGGAGAATAGTATGAGTAATGATATCACAAGCTGCACTAAGGTCAAGCAACACAAGCAAGGAGACACAACCCTGATCAGAGGCCAGTAGTAGGTCATTTACCACTTTAACCAGCGCTGTCTCTGTGCTATGATGGGGCCTAAATCCTGACTGATACATTTCAATCCATTACTAGTGTTTCTTTTTGACTGTATTGTTGAATGTATGTGCATTTGTTTCTATTTATTTATTTCTGTAGTTATTTTCTAACTTGTACCCAAAGTCTGTATCCAAGCTTTGGCAATACAAATGGTAACATCTGTCATGCCAATAAAGCAAGCTTTTGACTTTGACTTGACTTTAAGAGAGAGAGAGAGAGAGAGAGAGAGAGAGAGAGAGAGAGCACCTTATTGGCGTTATGTTATGTACTGTATACTATTAGAAATTAATTTTCTTCTTTAACAGCTCTTCCCAGGTTGTGTCATCATTGTCTGATTGATATCTTAATCTTCAATTTCCTTTTCTCAGGTCAGGTCAGAAATCCTGAATGCAGAACAAGAAACACCAGAAAGATCTGTCTTTCAGTGACACTTCCAATTGTATGCAAATAACCTGAAGAAACTTAAATCTAGTCCACACTAACACAGATATATTCGAAAACACATCTGTTTCTAATCCATTTTGCCTTTCCATCCACACTAAAAGTACATTTTCAACCACTGAAACTCTACTCTTTTCACTGAATAGCTCCAGGTGGCTCAGTTCACCAAGAAGAATCGATTCTTTCGACTCCCAAATGGCTCGTTGCTAATTTTTTTTTTTTTTTTTTTTTTTTAAACAACCAGAGCTGTTGGTTTACGCCTATCGCTCTTTCACAATGTTCAATTAAACCCTTTTCTTCTGCCTGGTTGTCAAAATAGCATTATAAGGCTCTAAATGGTTATACTGTGCCAAACAACTCCAATTCAGATGATTCACTGTATGAAGCAATACTGAATCATGAATACAAAGTACTGATCATTTTTCAGCAAAATCTTCAAAGGACCCACTTTAATTATCTTATCTAAATCTTTAAAAAAAACAATTACAAAAAAAAAATGCTCTACTTAATTACGAGTCAGCTCCCAAGGTTCACCTAAAAGAACCATTTCAAGAGCCATGCAAGAGTCAACTTGCATGTGAACGTCACTAACAATGAGAATTATGCGTCTTTTCAGTGCTTCAGATCAATCGACTCAGCTCATCGAGTCTTTCGACTCCCAAACGGTTCACTGCTATTTTATTTCTCTGAACCAGACAAAGTTTGCAATATTTTGACTGGTGATTAATGTTCTTTACACAAGTCACACATTCTTAACACACAAACACACTGATAAATTAAAATGGACTCAGAGCAGGAGAAAATTCAACATTATTTATTTTGCAATAAACAAGCATATAAAGTTGTTTCTGTGTAGCTTTTTAAATAGTGGTGTGGTGAAATGTTTCAAAATACAAATGCTCAACACGTAAACCCACAAATCCCCCAGCAAAAATCAGCTCACATTCACATATTGCACCTTTCTGGAGAATGAATGAACACTTCATATTACTGAAGGACTGCAAACTGGCCACATGTTCATCATAATTACATAATTAGTTTGCCTTCCTATCTTGTTTGGGAAAAACTGTAGGTCCTAGAACACTGAAATAAATCATTGTACTTTTAAAAGCTCCATGAAGCTCCATGAAGCTCCCTTACTGTAGGCAACACTTTCAACGCTTAAAAACAGATTTATTGTTTCAAGTAATAACAGGTACATTTTCATAATTCTGAACAGTTAAATATTTACAGGAAGGAAGGAAGGAGAGAATGAAGATAGGAGAGGGAAATGTGACGTGCACACGAGGAGGGGAGGGAAAGGCAGCCAGGCTCAGGAATTACTGCCATCTCTCAGCATCTCTAATCCATAGTTTGTGTTTGAGCCACGCAGCATGCTCACTGAGACGGCTCTTTAGCGGCTCGAGTGAAGCTAGTCGGCTTCTTGGTGGAGTTTTCCACGACCCAGGGATGAGTCAGGACTCCTTGGATGGGGAGTCGGTGCATCGGGTTGTGTTTCAAGAGTCTGCTGATCAGGTCTCTGGCACCCTCGCTCACGTGGGGCGGATAAGTGAACTCGACCTGCAAAAAGGGACGAAAAAACACTCACATTATAAATTATAAGGCACTTATTAAACTGATATTTAACTTCAGAAATATTTGGATTTATAAGCAACCAGCTGAAATGTGAAGTAAGGAATAAAACAACGGAGTGGAGTGATGAAGCGACAGTTGATTAGTTTCCTAAAACAGCATGTCCTAATGTGTTTTATTCCTTTTATACAACAGAAATTTGCCATCGATGATGATTTATTTATTAAAGAACGACATCATACTTTCATCCATTTATAGCTTCATTAAATTTTGTAGAACGTCTGCAAAACAAGTTCGTAAACTCCTCTGTCCTGAAGATGTCTGAAAGTTACAGCTTTACCTCTGACTGTTCCCAAGCGCTGACACTGGAGACTCCTTCCACAAATGTTAAATACATGTCTCCTTATGGAAAACTTCACCATATCAATGATTTTTATTAACCAATCAGACTAAAGCATTCAAACTGTATAAAGAACATTAACCAACACCTTCTGACCAATCAGAATCCAGAATTCAGCAGACGATCTCGAATGCAGTCTATATAGTATCCAATGTTATTGAAATTTTAGATTCTTAATCATTTGTACACAAACAGGAGTCGTCACCGTCACCAACAGCACTCCAGAGATCATTTATCCGCCTCGTCTCGATTTGGTTCCGACCGATTTTGCAAATACAAGCTCCTCACACTCTTACCCTGGAGATCTTGCGGTACGTTTCTTCGTGGCTCTTCGTCTCGAAAGGAGGATTCCCGACCAGAAACTCGTAACAGAGGACGCCCAGACTCCAGAGGTCCACTTTCTCGTCGTGGGTCTTGCCCTCGATCATCTCTGGAGGAAGATAGTCAAGCGTGCCGCATAGCGTAGACCTCCTGTCGATCCAAACCCAAAAGAATTAAGACAGAGCATTATACGTAAAGTCTCACCTTTATAACACGTAATGCATTAAATCAGCAAGGAAATGTTAAAGTGGGACATGAACACCGGAGAGACGGATATCGCCAGCACATTGCCTTGATCGCTTGAGTAGATAAAATCATACCTTGAGGACGGCGTGTGGACGGACCACCCGAAATCTGCGATCTTCAGCTCCCCGTTTGCTCCCAACAACAGATTCTCAGGTTTAATGTCTCTGTGGATGACTTTCTTTGAATGGCAGTAGTACAGAGCATCGGCTAGCTCCATTATATACTACAACAAAGGAAAAAAAACCCCCACAAAACCACATTATAACCCAATTTCTCAAAGGATAATGCAAATGTGTAGCTGTTTTGCCCGTCCCTAACCTCAGTTGGAAAACAAAGTGCTTGCAGCTAAAGTCATTTAAGTCTATTTACGATTATAAACAACTATTAAAAGAAAATCAGAAGCCCTTTTCAATTCAGTTTACTTTGTATAGTGCTTTAAACAATAGACATCGGCACAAAGCAGCTTTATAGAAACCCTGACGTAGATTTATTGTGAGTTAATAACTTGCCAGTGGCAAAAACAACCTCCCTGAGACGACATCAAAGAGGAAGTCGACGATTTCTGAGCGACACCGGATAGGGGGGATTATAAATCTTTACAGTAGACCGGTGAAGATGAGTAAAGACAAAACGGCACCGAGTGTGTTTACAGGATGTTCAGCGTGAGCAGCCAAAAAAAAACAAACAAAAAAAACAAAAAAACAAAAGACCACATGAACAGCGTTTCAAGAATAACGTAATGAGCAGAGAAGAGAAAACGTGGAAAAACCCCTAACATGGCTAGAAAATCCACTCACTCATTCTTACTTTATCTTGTTCAGGGTCTGGCCAGAAGTTCTGAAATGAAAAAACGACAAACACGAGGATTCATGTGTGAACTGACGATGAGGTCGAACTACTGCTTAAGGTTACGCTGGAACGCCGAGCGTTCGGCCAAAATCCGCGTTCTCAGTGCACTTTGTAGCGATGAGCATGTCGTGTCCTCCGCGTGAAGGTGTAATAATAAAACCACAAAACACTTTATCATATAAAAAAAACTACAGAGCGTAAAGTAACAACCTGAACGGCAGACGTGACTTGCATGATTTACAAGTTAAATCATAATGTTGAAGTTTCGTTTGTCTTGACGTGGATGAAAAAAAGAGAGAGAAAAATAAAAATGTTTTCAAAAATATCCATATACATGTGGAAAGTATACTGAAACAAGGCTGGAACTTGGGCATCGTTTTTTGGGAAGCACAGACCTTTACACTGTATAACTTATAAAATAAATAAATAAAGTTCAAATAAGGACATTAAATCCCAAAACAGTGCAGAAGCAGTTTGCAGCAAAACTGTCTAAAAATCAGAGGATCATGAGGATCACCTTCAGCCTGCACTAGTTTCACAGACCTCGGAATGATCATAATAAATAAATATAATATTCTTCGATTATAGTTTCCTCATCGCGTTATCTCCAACATCGCACCGCACCAGCTGATTATATAAAAACCTGCATGTCTGCTTTGTGCTCATCAGGCCAATGTGTAAAATGGAAAAATAGCTCGCTATTCATTTAGGCGACGCCCATCAATGTTGTACTTTTGTGGTGTTAAACGATATGCTGTCACAAAACCACGCATGGAGGAAAACAAGGGAAAATTAGATCACAGCACATCGTGTAAGTGCAAGCATTCGTTTAATTGCAGATTTCAAATAGTTCTGCTTTGAAAGAACTCGTCCTGCGTGTTCACGCAGAAATGCGACCCACGGGAAGGACCGCTTCGATTATAATCAACACGATCGTAAATAAGCACAACATACTTTTATACAACGCTGTGTGTGCCCTCAATGATGAGCAGGCCTTTTCATTTTAATCTAATCCCGGCCACTATCGCGCCTTTACGCCACGGCAGTGCGGGATTCTGGATTCTGATTGGTCAGAAGTTAAATAATGTTAATTACTTTTATATAGCAGCACAGGTTTATAACAAAAGTTCTAATACGTTATCGTTTCTACAGCAGCAGCTCATTCACAGGGGCTTGATGGATATATTAAAAAAAAAAAAAAAAAAAAAAAAAAAAGCACGTGTAATCGTTGATATGGTAACGTTTTCTGTAATTCATTTAACTTATGGAAGGAGTCTCCAGTGTCAGCGCTTGGGAACAGTCAGAGGTAAAGCTGTAACTTTCAGACATTTTCAGGACAGAGGAGTTCACAAACTTCTTTTGCAGACGTTCTACAAAATTTAATGAAGCTATAAATGGATGAAAGTATGATGTCGTTCTTTAATAAATAAATCATCATCGATGGCAAATTTCTGTTGTATAAAAGGAATAAAACACATTAGGACATGCTGTTTTAGGAAACTAATCAACTGTCGCTTCATCACTCCACTCCGTTGTTTTATTCCTTACTTTACGTTTCAGCTGGTTGCTTATAAATCCAAATATTTCTGAAGTTAGATATCAGTTTAATAAGTGCCTTATAATTTATAATGTGAGCGTCAGAGAAGTTTATGCTTTGTGGTTAATCAGGAACACGACAAACGACATTTTTTATTTTTTAAAAGAAAGAGAGAGTGAGAGAGAGAGTGAGAGAGAGAGATGGGGGGGAAAAATAGCAGCTGGTGATATAATTTTAATAAATTAAAATTGTAATCACTGGCAAACGGCTGCGGTACAAGAGGAATAAAACGCTTAGGGATGTGCTGTGACAGGAAAGCAATCAGCTTTGCAGTGGTAACAGTAACGCAGTAACAGTAACAAAATAAAATAACTAGATTTTTGAAAAGATGATCACACAGACTTTGGCTCCGGGCAGGAAGTCGTCCTTCTAGCGTCCTGATTTGGTTCCACGTTTTATTTTTGGAACGCTCACTTTTCCACAAAAGTCTGCGGGACTTAAAGATAAAACGGAAGCCCCGCCCACTCAGAGATAAGTCACGTTTTTAAAAAGAAAAACCGTGTCCTGTTTCGTGTCTGGGATTTTCAGCATTAAACCGACAGGTTAAATAAACCTTCCCGCTTTCTAAGATCAGCGAATCACATCGATTACAGACTGAAGGTGGCGCGTGTTCTCACCGTGGCGCTGCGCTGGTCGTCAAACATCCTGCAGCGCTGCAGTTCTCCGTACAGCTCGCCTTTAGGAGCGAACTCCAGGATGAGGTAGACGCGCGCCGAGTCGTGGAAGTAGCCGTACAGACGCAGGATGTTGGGATGCCTGTGAGGGGAAAAGAGACTTTAGCTCACGTTCTCGGTCAGCGCGATTGCGTCGCAAGGAGTTTCACGTCCGCACACACACCTGAGATGCGACTGGATCTCCACCTCTCTCCTGAGCTGGTGCTCCACGCCGGCTTTCTCCAGCTGCTTTTTAAAAAGCACCTTCAGGGCCAGGATGAACTTGGTCTGTCTCTCTCTGGCCAAGTACACGCTTCCAAACTTGCCCTTCCCGAGAGCCCTGCCGATGTCGAAGTTCTCCAGACTCCACGGCTTCCTGAAGCGCGGGGGAGAAGCCGACAGATGCTTTAAGTTTAAACAGCTGGTTTGGTTTAAATACATGTTAAATAAGAAATGTTTGTGATGTGCTGTAATCTTTATTTACACACATAACATCAGGAAGATGCAAGCGAGGTACGAACATTGCGTAAGCCAAACCACATACATTCCGCCATATTACCAAAAGTTTCGGAAATGCGGATTTTCTTCCTACTCGCGTGCGTACGTCGATCACCTGTAAAGTGCAAAGCGCTTTCCTGACAGCTCATTTGCATTTGGCGACGCCCACAAAACTCCATAAAAGGTCAAGTGCACGGGCTTTTACGCACTTATAGCATTATCGTCGCGCATTTCGCGTTATTTAACAAGTTATCGCATTTTTCTTCAGTATCGTGCAGCTTTACTGCAAACGTAATAAAATAAAAAAAAAAAAACAGTATGCTCCGGATATAAAAGTGCTCTAATCCATGCAGAATATCTGAATGATAGGTTACAAATGTAGGATACAAACGTTTTTCTGAATTTACAGTATTTTCACACACACACACACACACACACACACACACACACACAAAAAAACCTGATCTCTAACGTAAACCACTGGTATGAAGGATTTACGAATAAATCGGATAAAACAGATGAATGAGCCGCAGTGTGTGTATTTTCGGGATGTATGACTCACTTGTCCGTGTTGGACGCGTTGTTCGTCCCATTGGCAGGTTTCTCTGAAGAAAGAACGAACGGGGTCAAAGCTTTTCAAACACACAGAGCATCTTACAGTGAGCGGAAATAAAAGCTCAAGTGCTTACGGTTAGGTTTGTCCTGCTTGGGCTCTGTGGGTTTAACGCACTGGGTGGCGGCGTGAGCGGGTTTGGGCTGAGTCTGTGCTGGTTGGGGTTGGGGTTTGGGTTGAGTCTGAGCCGGGTTAATATTCTGCTCTCCGCCGCACGGGCTTTTCTGTTCACTGCGAGGCCTCTGGACTCGCTGCGGGCCCTGAGAGACGCCGAGCACGGACGTGTGGCTCGGAGCCGGCGCCGGTTTGTGGCAGCTCTGCGTCACGGGAACCCTCTTCGGCCCGTTGCTTAAAACCTGGAAGGAAGGGAAAGTTTAAAATAATAATAATAATAATAAATGAATTAATTAAAAAGAAAGGACGAACATTGTTACAAACAGATGGAGTGTAAGAGGTCAGAGGTCAGGGAATCCTGTTCAACACCAGCACGTGTGTGTGTGTGTGTGTGTGTGTGTACAAGCTACAATTTGAGTGGCCACGTGCAGCGCAACAAACCAATGTTTAACCAGCTGTCACGAACAGACGCAATGAGATCACAGTGCCTGCTGGGTAAATAAGGTTTCTAACTGAATCCAGTTCCTTAGAAAACTCATTAGAGGAATAACAAACTCCATTCGAGCTGACGGACGAACGCAGAGGCGCTACAGAGATTAAAACAAAAGCAAACTGTAGTAGAGACGGCATTGTGAGTCACGGGTGTATCTGTGCGGCCAAGTGTATTGATATTGAGGCTAAATCAACAGAACGTTGCACGCACGTGTACACACACACACACTTTTCAGGTGAAAGCGCTACTGTGGTTAACAGTGGAAGAAGTGGAGGACTTCGCATCACGCGTCATGGGACACCTTTATTAAAACACAAGCAATCACACAGACTTAATAGCCACAACAGTTCAATCCAGTTTTATTTGTGTAGCGCATTTAACAGTGGCAGCTTTACAGAAATACATACATTCAGGATATAAATTTTAAAAATTTATCCCTAATGAGCGAGCCGGGGGTGACGGTGGTGAGGAAAAACTCCCTGAGAGGACATGAGGAAGAAACCGTGAGAGGAACCAGACTCAGAAAGGATGCCTTCAAAAATAATGAAACTACATGTTTCCACTTTTTAAAAAAAATCCTATAAAGAGCAGTAAACAGTAATAAATGAAACAAAGTCAATATTTAATGTGATGATCCTTCACTTTAAAAAAAAATAAAGCAGTATCTGAGGTGCAGTGTGTGCAGTTTTATAAGGAAATGAGCTGGAAGTGTTACTGAGCATCTTGCAGAAGCAGCCACAGTTCTTCTGGAGACTTTGACTGTCGACTCGCTTCTTATTTCTGCAGCGAAACCCAGCAGCCTTCATTATGTTTTTATCTGAAAAGTGTCTCTTATGGAATCTGCTGCTTTCTTTACTGACATACAAACATTTTTCTGTAACGTTTCATTTTGTGCTGGAAAACTAATGTTTGGAATCTAAAATGTTTTCTTACTGAATCAATAATGTAGAAGTCAGAAAATAAACATCAGTAACAAAGTTTGTACTGAAAGTCTTGGCACCCAAACAGGGTGCCAAAACTTTTGCACAGTAATTTGTTCTTTTTGTTTGATACCTTTTCACCGTCTGCTTTCTGAATCATCAGGTCCTTGGATGATCTGATCCTAGCAGCAGGATCCATCTCCTAAAACAGAGGCACACGGTGAGGAAAAGTAAAGTAACGCTAAACACCACGTATTAATAACGTTAAAAATCAGCACGAGTTCACTCGCCACATCGTCCGACAAACTTTTTACGTAAAGAGAAAGTGCACGCCGGGTTCGATGTCTGTAACCAGCTTGGCATCAGATCTAAACCCTGAAGGATGAGCCGTTGCTATAGAAACGACAGCGCGCATGAATCTCACCCTGTGATTCGCCCTGCGGCCGGAACTACTTCCTTCTGACCAAACAGGTCGAATCTTTAAATCACAAAAAACTTTTAATCTTTTATATCTAAAACAATTTAATTTGAAAGTACAGGAAGTGCGTTATTAGAAACATTATTATTATTAGTGAAATCGACACATTCCTCACATTTAAGGTCACATTAGATAGAAAGTTTTATAGCTCTAGGCATCCAACTTATTATTAAAAATAAAACACTTTTCAATAATCGTTCACTTGCTAGTTAGTTAACTTGTTAGTGCTGGGTAAATTAGCTAGTTATCCAGCTAGGGATTTACAGGTTTAAAAAATGTTAACGGCACGTTATAGTGTCCGAGTCCCAAATCAGTGAATGCTCCCTACCTAGGGACACTAGATATAACACAAATGAATAGCTTATACACCCTACTTAGTGCACTTAATGTTACACACCGAGCGATTTTGACACACACCCTGTGAGTCATGTACTAGCGAATAAACCGAGCATAGGTTTAAACACAAGCAATGTGTGGTTAACATCTCCAAATAATTGACATTATATAAAATACTTACAGCGTTTTCAATCTTAAATCTTCTTCAGCAGTTCAGAAGGAGAGCGTTGAGCTTTAATGCTGTCTTGCTAGCTTGACCGGCTAGCTGGCCAAGTTAGCAATAATGCTAACGCTAATCCAAAAAAATAACACGTATATAAAAAGCGACCGGTTACAGAAACAACATCTAACGTAGTCTTATATATTTATGCGTCTATATACTCAGTTTAAAATGTCTATCTGGTATTAAAAGTGTTATTTAACAGATCCGACGCCGGATAGAGGAACACAGCGAGCTGCGACTGAAGGACAAGCCGAGTTGTTTAGTTTCAAATATCCCCCTTTTAAAGTTCTTTAACATTAGCGCGGCGCTGATTGGTCAGAACGAGCGTCATGCTCGATTCCTATTGGCTGAGAGGGATTCTCTCTACGTGACGAATTGAGCCGCAAGGAAAGTCGGGAAATGCTGCGAGTACATTTTTTAACCTTTATTATTATTATTATTATTATTATTATTATTATTATTATTATTATTATTATTATTATTATTATTATTGTTATTATTATTATTATAGGCAGTTTAAATCGATTGATTTATTGTAAGTAATGTATAAATGTAATTAATTGTCATATTTATTGTATTTATAAAAATAATTTTTTTTGGTCATTTTAAAATATCATGTTTTTTTTTTTTTGTTTTGTTTTTTTGTTTTTTTTTACATAGAAATATTGTCCTCTTTAGTTCTCAAAATAAATACTACACATTACCCAATACCAAACCTTAACCTTAATAGATAGATAGATAGACAGATAGATAAACAGAGAGACAGATAGATAGATAGATAGATAGATAGATAGACAGATAGATAAACAGACAGACAGATAGATAGATAGACAGATAGATAGATAGATTGCAGTGTCCCTCTTAAAGGTGCATTAGTTACAATTAGGCCTCTAACAGTTAAATAGGTGGATTAGAGCCCTCCTTGACCCCGCCCCAAGCCCCGCCCACATTCACAAAGTCCCGCCCCCTGCTCTGCAGTGGTCTGTAGATTAGAGTGTCTATAAGTGATATGTTCTGATTCTTATTCAGCACTATAAAGTTTAAAGAGTGATAAATCTTCATCGAGGCAGGATATTTTATGAGACATACTACAAAATCTGTTCAGGAAATATCAGTGAAGAGCCGTCGTTTCCTTTTTATGGGGACCTGCTCATGTAGGGGTAGAAGGAAATGAGGAGGTGGATCACGTAGCAAAACATGCTCTAAAACACATTAAACAGAGTTTAATGCTCCAGTGAGTAAAATTGAAGGAAAAGGACTAATTAAAGCATCTGTAAACAGGATGTGGCAAAGAAAAAGTGATAGTGAACCAAAGGGACGACATCCATATGATATTCAGAGATTAGTCGGGTTGGAGAGGAATAGTTATAGCAATAGAAGAGAAGATCGCATTTTATCTTGACTCAGAATTGGACACTCTTTTCTCAGTCACTTCATATCACTGGAAAACGTGAGTTCGGATATTGGGATAGACGTGATCTTCCAGAAACAGTTGAGCATGTCTTGATAAAGTGTGAAGGTTATGAGAATGAAAGAGTACAACTTATAGATGCACTAAGATCTATAGGAATCTGTCACTGCAGAGTCTTTTAAATAAGGATTCAAATAAATACAGATTTAAATAAATAAGGATTCAAATAAATGAGGATTTAAATAAAGAAGAGTGTACAAAATACTGTTTAAATATTTGAAAGATAAAGATTTGAGAAATAGGATTTAAGAGTGAAAATATATATAGAAGAAGAAGAAGAATGTCAATAAAATGACTAACAAGAAGTAAATCCAAACACAAACAAGCATTCTGGACTGGATATTAGATTTTGTCATCAGGTTTTTTTTCAGCCACTTAACACACTTGTGGCTTAAACCTTTATATTTTATCATGTTTTGCATGTTTTATCTTCCAGGTTATTTGTACAGTTAAGAAATAAAAAAAAATTTGACTATTGCACCTTTAAATGCAGTCAGACACATATTTAGAGTCTTACCTTTATTCTTTTTCTACCAGATCTACTTTACAAAGCAGCTCTATCTCTATATTATCATCTGAATCACTTCCATCTTTCCGGTGAATTCTGCCCTGATATGAAACAGCACTGAGGGGATAAAGGGATTGTGGCTGTCCAAGATGGCCGCCTCCTTAACAGATTCCAGTGTTCAGCTACACTGTGAAGTTTACTTCATGTTTATAGATGACAGGAAATCACTCCTGTGTGACATCGCTGAAAATATTTTGGGTGAAATTATTTTCTTTCCTGTCTTTCAAAGATAAAAAGACATCAGTATAAGGTTTCATTTTTGGCATCAACCTTCAGTTTATTTGCAAAAGTATTAAATCTGATTATCTTAGTTTTTTTTTTTTTTTGTGGAACTAATTTTCTGCAACACAAATGGTTGTAAGAAAAAATATACAGAATGTTATGAAGAAATGATCTTCATTGATCAGACCTCGTGATATAATCCATTGCTCAGCCCTAATATTTTCTCTGCCTAGATGGAGATATTAGACGTTCATTTAAACCCTACCACCTAATATCAGGACTACACATCACTGTCTAATAGCTCCAGCAAAAATAATAATAATAATAATAATAATAATAACAATAATAATAATGAAGAAAATGCTAAACACCTTTAGCACCTGGTAAGTCATGTAAACTTACCAGATACACATAATGGTTTGGTTAAAACAATAATTCTGGAAATTTTCCATAGTCATTCAACTGACTTTTCAAGCTGTTTCAACTTTCCCCAAAAAAATCTTAAGTTGAAAAGTCACTTTTAACTGGCAATGAGCAATCAATTACACAATGTGCACACTATTCATATCAGAGAGAATGGGAATTTCTGTGTGAGTCAGCAAACCGATGCAACCTGTTAACCTAGATGTGCCCACTGTCAGAAAATTTCCAGTGTGTTTATTTTTATTTTAATTTATTTAAAGTAAATGAATATTTGGCACAAGGTTCTCACTGTAACACACTATATGCAAAAACAACAACGACAACAACAACAACAATCTTTAATTGCATTCCAGTTACATTCTGTATATCCTTTCTAAAAAATAAAAAATTAAAAAAGTATACTCAGGTCAATTTTCATAGATTTTTTTTTTAAACTCTAGAACCCGTAAGACCTCTTTGTTTGTCCCCTAACACTCATTTTTGTTTTTAATATGATTAAAACATCATAATTTTAAATATTTTATATAGTTTTCTCATGACAGTCTGCATGTTCTCCTCACACACACACACACACACACATACACCACCCCACCCTGTTAGGCAAAATTACACAGCAAATTAATTAAATGTAATAAGTTTAAAAATATTTGAAGTATGGCTATTTTTAAAAGTGCTCAGGTGCTGCTATAGAAAAATAACTACTGCAACGACAGGGTGGTGTGATGAAGCGGAGTTACTGTTACCACCCGAAGCTGATTATTTTCCTGCACATCCTGAAGTGTTTATCCTTCATATTCCACCTACATTTCTGACAATGACAGCTTTAAAGAAATGACACTCAACAGCTAGTTTGAAGTTGTGGAACTGTATTTGTTTTCCTTTTCCTAGATGGCGCTCTTCGGGAGTGAGATTGCTTTGATTACATAATTCATGGAACCTGTTGAAGTCACTTCACCATCTGAAAATTCATGATCCTTAATGTTTGTGTTGAATTTTCACCAGTCCCTCAGTTTTTGGTGTTTCTCCAGCTTCGTGGAATTCCTGGTCATTAGACTTGGTGACTTTGGTTACGGTTTCAGCATTACTTGGACTATTGCCTGATAATCAGTTTCAGGGCCAGGTGTGGCCTGTTTCCTCATTATTTCATGACAAATGAAAGAGATAAAATGTCTGGACTTGATTCCAAGTGTTGAATTTGCATTTGTAGCTGATCAATATGCGATCCAAAGAGGTGTGGATGCAAATGAAGGACGCCATCATTAGGCTGAAAAAATAAAACAGACCTATCAGAGAGAGCAGAAACTTTAGGAGTGGCCAAGTCAACAATTTGGTACATTCTTAAAAAGAAGGAATGTACTGGCAAGCTCAGCAACACCCAATGCCCTGGAAAGGCACGGAAGACAACTAAAGTGCGTGATCACAGAATTCTTTCCTTGCTGAAGAAAAACCCCATCACAACATCTAACCAAGTCGAGAACACTCTGGAGGAAGTAGGCTTATCATTCTCAAAATCCGCAAACAAGAGACGCCTTCATGAATGTAAATACACACGGTGTACCTCAAGATGCAAACCACCGATAGACTAAAAAAAGATTATACTAAAAAAAAAACTCGAAAAATAATCCTGGCATGTTCTGAGTAACTTGTACCAGAATAATGGGAAAAGAAGAGTATGGAGAAGGTAAGGCTCACGATCCAAAGCATACCACATCATCTGTCAAACATAGTGGAGGCAGTGTTATGGCATGGGTGTGTATGGCTGCTAATGAAACTGGGTCACTGGTGTTTATTGATGATGTGACTGCTGAGAGAAGCAGCAGGATGAATTGTGAAGTGTATAGAGCTATACTTTATTCTCAGATTCAGTCAAATGCTGCAAAACTGATAGGACGCCGCTTCACAGTACAGATGGAGAATGACCCAAAACATACCACGAAAGCAACCCAAGCTGCTTTTCACTTACTGAAGACAAAACTGAAGGCAGAAAGACCCACAAACAAGCAGCAGCTGAAGGCGGCTGCAGTAAAGGTCTGACAAAGCATCTCAAGAGAGGAAACTCAGCATTCGATGATGTCCATGGGTTCCAGACTTCAGGCAGTCATTGACTGCATATGATTTGCCTCCAAGTATTAAAATTAATCCTAATATTTATGATTAAAAAATGGCTGTAATTCCTAAAGGGTTAATGCAATATTTTTGTTAAACCCCTTGAATAAAAGCTGAAAGTCTACACTTCAATCCCATCTTGATTGCTTCATTTCAAATCCATCGTGGCGGTGTACAGAGGCAAAATTACGAAAATTGCGTCACTGTCCAAATACTTATGGACCTGACTGTATATATACTATATTTGTTTTGAAAAAAAAAAACAGCATTTATGTTGTTAAGATATCAGGCTATGATATTTTACCAGATCTGAAGTTTTGAATTAAAACATATCCGTGGGAAAGCGATGAAAGCTGATGAAGATAAGCAGTGCTTGGTATCGTACCACCTTGTATGAGTCATTTCTGAATTACTGGCTTTAATTACAAGTATAATTCCGAGATTGTCAGTTTTATATGTAATTAGGGTTGGATTGTATTCCTGAAGCGGAATCATGTGCCAAAGCTGACAGGAATGTCAGAGCATGATAGAACATGTGATGGAAAATCACGCAATTTTGTAGATTGTAATTTATTTCAGATTATGACAGATTAAATCAATAACCGTACCGTGGCATTGTGTTTGGGATTACTTCTTCCTTAAACTGTTCTCTCGCTCACACCTATGTTTTATACCTGCAATCAAAACATGTCTAATACTGTTTGGAATGCAATGCCATTGTGTGTGTGTGTGTATGTGCGTGTGTGTGTGTGTGTATGTGGGTGGGTGTGGGTGTGAGTGGGTGTTTGAAGGTGTGTGTAAAAAATTGGAAGTACACCAGGAAAATACTTGGCCTGAGTAGTAACTTTAGATCTTTGAAACCTCGACTGCATTTTTTTTTTTGACATATCTGACATGTCGCACGATGTGGCACGCATCCCTCGGTGTGGCATGTGACCTTCCAGGAAGTGATAGTAAAAATAAATAAATAAATAAATAATTTGAAAAAAGTTGAAAAGTTGTTGTGATTCATTTAAAAAAAAAAAAAAAAAAAAAAAAAAAAAACCTACGCAGCATTTTACTGAGGTAATCTCAATGAATTCAAGAATTCATTATTTCAAACTTTAGCTGCGTGAGAAATCTACATGAAAACCTGAAATATGAGTATTACCTTCACATGCCATTCTGTTCACTTCTTCTTCTTTTTTTAAATTGTTGTGACGAGACGTGCAGGAAGCGGTAACTGAGTGTAAAAGTGTGACATAATTGTTTTTTTTTGTTGTTTTTTTTTTTATGAAGTGCCGCATAGCGACTTGTTATCTTTATCCTGGTCAGGGTCATGCTGAAATTCATGTCTTTTTTTCCTCTACGTGAAAACCTACTAAATTTTGGTGTTGTGCTGTAAGGGAGAGAATATTTTTTCAGGTACTTGATGCCTGATGCCACATATTTCCTGAAACAAAGCCCTGGAACACGCTGACATCTAAAGTTTGAGTACAGAAACAGTTATAGATGTGAGAACAATGTTGCTATGCAACTTGAACATATGGAAGCTAAGCATAAGCTAGCAGTGATTGAGGCTAACAATTCACCTACCTAGCACATAGCAACTCAGAGTTTTATATACACAATATGAAAACTCTGATATAACTCAATATGAATCCATCCGGAACGGCAACATTTCCCTCAGATATGTTGGTAAATTACTAATAAAAGGTGCAGTATGACTAAAATGACACTGTAATTAAACTTAGCATCAACCGCTAAAAGAACATCCGCCATGTTGAGACACAGCACATTGTCTCAGAGTATTTTGACTTCTGAAAAGGACTCTCAGGCATTATATTAAATAGACAGTGGTGTTTTAGAGATATAGTGATATAGAGATATAGTTGAACAATATAGGGTTTTTTTATGGCTATGAAATAAAGACAACTCCTGCTGGTGAGAGTTTCTGATCATAATCGTTTAACGACCTGTATTTGTGCACCAATGTTTGCAATTCTTGTGTACATATTAGACACAAAGCAGGATGTGGGCTCTAAATCAACTGGCACATTGTTCCACTTTCATGTTTTTTTTATAAGAAAACAGGTTCTTCGAGAACAAAACACGATACTATCTGCTTTGGCGCTGTTTAGGCGACGAAGTCCTTTGGCCCAATTCCTGAAACAACGCTAAAAAAGCAGCAGGAGACGCAGCGTTAATATGACTCAGACATGAAACTAAGTCTACAGACGTTTAAAAATGCGTTTATTATGGGGATTTGTGTTAATTATATATATCTATTATCATTCTTTCTATATGCAGAACAGTATTATGCTAATAAATGATCAACATCAACATCAACATTGCCAATATTAAAATATTTTATATAGTTTATGATTTTATAGCTATTCAGACACTAAGGTAAAATAGTCTGCTGCAAAAACCAGTTCTGAAATGCAAAAAATAAATTGAGAAGTGATGATTATATTAATTGTGCTATTAGATATTACAGTGCTTTTCTGATGAGCCTATTACCAAAATGTCATATGATTACATACTTCAGCCTGGGTAGGGATTATTACGTAGGTATGTATTTAATAGCATGAGGGAAAATTCTGCAGTGGGTTCAGTGGGTTCAATTAGCAGTTTGTACAATTGGAATCATTCTAATCGTAATCAGTTTGCTTTGCACCAAAGCGCGTCGTCCTGGTCAGGATGGCGATGGATCCGGACCCTATCCTGGGAACACTGGGAACGCCGGAAACACACACACACACGGGTGGGAGGCGATTCCATCTCAGGGCTTCATTTATACACTCGGGATAAACAGTGTGCAATGTGTCGTTCTTTAATTTTAAAAAAAATTGCAATTGCTGGCAAATTGCTGTGGTATAAAAGGAATAAAATCCTGCTGGCATTGCAAAATAATTACGCCTGTCTGATGGTGTACGTGTGTGTGTGTGTGTGTGTGTGTGTGTGTGTGTATACATCCTGTACCAAGTTATTAACATACCACTGCAATTTTAATTTCATGTAATTGCTTGCATTTATTTACAGGGCAGACAGGAGGGAGAGTTGAGCTGTTGAGAAATCATGTCGATACCAACAAAAAACAGTGGGGGATAAAAACAGTTCAGTCTGATCCTGGAAATATTTATATATAAAGAGACTTGATTGTTTTTTTTATATTATATTTATATAATTGTGTACACATATTGTGTATGCATAAAAAAAACAATAGCATAGAAGCCCCAATAGAACAGGTATGATATTAATATTAGTATAAATAATTTTTGTTTTGTTAAATGAAAAAATATATATATTTATTTATTATTTATTTTATTTATTTCATTAATAAATAAAATATTTTTTTATTTTATTTTATACATTTTATAATTTTTTATATTTTTAAAATAAATTTAATTAATTAATTTATTTATTTTAATTTAACAATTGCTCTAAAATATTTCAAATACAAAAAAATAGCATTATATTAAATTAATAATATCAAATATCTATTATATATTAGCTATATAATATATAATATCTATGTGTAACACCAACAACAACAACAATAATAAAGAATGTGATTTTATAATTCTTTTGTTTTATTAGTAAAATTAATTTCATCTCTGCCGGTCTCTCTTCTGCATTTTATTCTCTAGCTCACTTCAGGGTGTTGCTCCGACCAATTAACATAAACTTCATTTAAAATATAATGAGATAATTAGCAATATTAACGATAAGTCTAACTATTCTCAATATTGTGTTCTGAAGCCGTTTTTAGAACCGGTGAAACCAGTCTGATTCTGCATTCTTCATGCCTCACACACACACACACACACACACACACTTCCACAAACACTTCCACATACACTTATACACAAGGTGCAACGTCTTATTACTAACAAGTTGTGATGTCACTCAGGTAAAAGTGCTGCTGGTCCTGTTTGGTGTGTGACAATCGGAACAGTGACTTCATGCCAGAAACACACACTCGCAGCCAGACATTAAGACACAAAGAAGGAAAGACAGAGACATTAAAGTCATCGTACATTGGATTTGTGCAGATCTTTACTGAGGAGCTCGGAAATTTATAGAAAAACACACAGGTAAGATCTGAGACTTGGTGATGGGATGTAATGAGAAGTTTAAAATATTGTAATATTGGACAAATCTCAGTCAAATAAATGAAGCGTGCATTGTTAAAGTCCTGAAGTTGCATCATGCACAGTGGTGTGACTCTGAGCAGGCAAAAAAAATATCACTAAACTGTTCTGCAATGGAGTAATTTCTTAGATAAAATGGACTTCACAATGAAAGCAAAAAATAAAAAATAAAAAATCAGTGCATTGTATCATCATCTCGCTTTCACAGATTTACCATCCGCATTATTTATTACCATTTTTACACTTTCCATGTCCTGACCTTATACTTCTGATGGAAAGTAATTAAAAAGAACACAAAATTTTGCAATAGTGTGTAATATTAGCATAAATCTGAAATGTAATATTAGCAAAACTCTCCCTTTCTAGCTCTTTATTCCACACTCACATGGCAGCTTAACAAAACTGAAATACGTGAGCATTTACAGTCTATTTAAGAATAATCCAAAGAAGATAAAATCTAAGATATTAAAGTATAAGATATTAAAGTGTGTAAATTTCAAGATAAAGCGAAACCTAGTGAAAATAAACAATGTGTGTTCACTGTGATTGTTCATGAAATGCTGCTGAATCTCTAGAATAAGATTTTAGAATTAATAACAATCATGGACGCAGGAATTACAGAACCAGCTAACAATAAACAAAAACTCTAAAAGCTGCATTCATTCATTTTAAATATATGAACTGTGTGTTTATGTAGGCATTATATAGCATAATACATTTAATTTACTATATGTTCAATTCATATAATTTTATAAAATCAGTTGAATTGCACAAATATTTTCCCAGTGAGTAGCTGCTGAGGTAATGCACACTTTCATAGTGAGAGGGTGCTGAAAGACGATTTAACACGACTGTATTAATATAATTACAGAATAATTCAATGAATTTCAAGTATTTTAGCCACATATTACACACATGAACACATCAAAAGCAAGATTAAACAGATCTTTACTGGGAAATAATTAATATTTTACCTCTAAAGCTTCATCTAATGAACATGAACATTTTTATTCTACATTTTTTAAATGGTTATCTTGCACTTTTTTTTTAATTGAACTTAATCAGAACAAACGTGAAAGAGGATAAACTATATTAAATATGAGAAAAATTACTTATGTTCACTATGAATGCAAAGTTTTTTAGCTCAATTCTCCTGAAACACAGTTTAATACACACTGATTACACTAACACACATCTTACGAGCTTAATTCTATGTATTTTAGTTGAGTTTTGCGTGATTCAGTGACTGTCCAGGTCTATTTTCCCCATTTTTAATTATTCACATAGATTTTTTTTTTTTTTTACACATTACAATCTCACACTAGTTTAAATATAACCTGAACAAACAATCCAATTTCATAACATTAGCTAGCTAAGAGAAGTTTTTGTTTGTGTCTTACACAATGGAATATAATATAGAAATATAGAAATATAGAAATATAAGAAAAATCAGAAATATCAGAAATGCACCAAATTCAATAGATTTAAATATCAATATAAATCCATTGTTTTGAAAATAGTGACATTAAGGAATCATTAAGGAATTAATTATAGCATTTAGTTTATTTCTCCTTCTTCAAATATTAATAAGAATGATTTCTTAATGCATACTTCATAGAAAAGTGTGTGTGTGTGTGTGTGTATGTGTATATATATATATATATATATATATATATATATATATATATATATATATATATATAGAGAGAGAGAGAGAGAGAGAGAGAGAGAGAGAGTGATAGAGAGTGATAGAGAGAGAGAGAGAGAGAGTCATCCTCATAATCTGAATTACAAATAAAGCAGGACTTAATAAAGTTGATGTTTAAGGATGGATGTTTATGGCTCTCTGGCAGTGGTGGGATTTAAACTCACAACCTTCTGCTCACAAAACCTTCACTGACATTAAACCATATTTATAATGTCAAGAAGTTGGAGATGTAGAAGTGGTGAAGACTGAAACAGCCATAACTGTAATGTATAGACTGTAAAGGCAGTGATTTATTATATTCATTTATTATTTAAAATGGATACAATACATTTTCACTCTCAGGCCACGATTCCTCAAAATATAATATTATTTATTTCAGTCTTGTTTTAGTCAGATTATACCATCTACATGACAAAGTGTTTTAAAGGATCTGCTAAAAGTGAAAGAAAGAAAGCCCTGATATTAAAAGGACTAGTCTAACCACCAGGCAGGACACGTATAATGTCAGAATTGATTTTCCCCAGAGCTACGAAACGAGTGTGTGGTGATTTAGAGATGCATTTTGCATTATTATGATAAACTGGAAGCTGTAATAAATACGTGTAATAGAAACTGTTCCTTTAGGATATGAGTGACAGCAGAGAAATGAATTGAATTCCATTTTTTTGCTAACACAGAAATCACACACTTCGTAAATACTAGAAATGATACAAATCAAGTGTCACACTTTCGACTTCAACTTTTACCTGCTGATCTCTGACTCCGCCCCCTTTATCATCTGCGTACCGTGCTTTCACCTCATAGTTGTCGAGCACTTACATTTTTACACATATTTCCACTAGTGATGGAAAAATAGAGCACGGATGAAGCAGAGTCATTGTTGCCACCCAAACGTTGATTATTTTCCTGTAATAGCATACCTGGAAGAGCAAATTTCCCACATTTGCAATATTTCATTAATTAAAGAACATGTACTTTTTATCCATTTACAATTATTTTTAACGTTGCAAAAAAAACCCATCTCATACTAATGCAAATGTCACCCTGAAGTTGATTATTTTCCCACAACAGCACATCCTGAAGCGTGTTATTCCCCTTACTACAGCAATTTACCAAAGATTACAAAGATTATGTTTAACGTCGTAAATATCCACAAAAACATCTCCTCGTGCTATAAAAATTACACCATGGAGTTGATTATTTTCCTACAGCAGCACGTCCTGAAGCGTTTTATTCTTTTTATACTATTTTTCAAACATTACAATATTTCAAATATTAAAAATAACACGTTCTACTTTTTATCCATTTACATTTAATTTAGTAAATCTTTCGCAAAAAAAAAAAAAAATCTCCTCATGCTAGTAAAAAAACAACCGTGAAGTTAATTATTTTCCTATAACAGCATGGCCTGAAGTGTTTTATTCTTCTTACTACAGCAATTACAGCAATTTATTAATTAAATAATGACACATATGTCAGGATCCTGAACCATTTCTGAGAATATAACATTCTGTTAGAGAGAGGTTAGTACAGCAAGAAAATGCATCAGGGTTTTTTTTCTTTTTTATTAAGTTGCTAGGCAGCTAATGATCACATGACCTTAGGATTATAAGAATGCAAAGAATAACACAGAGGTCACAATCTGTTCCCACTAATTTAACCCCTGTGTTAACTAATTTAATTTCACAATGCTAACAACAGAGAATTCCTGCGACTCCTCGAGAGAGACGTGCGTGCGTTGGAGCACAACATAGTGTAATTATAGGAAATAGGACTAGGGTTGAAATAAGAGCTGAGCATTTGCACACGTTCACAATGCCGTCTTTTTCCAATCAGATGCAGTGTTTAAGGTACATGTAAACTTGCACGACTATCATGTGTAAGTATCTGTGACAAGTGATTACCCTCTTACCAGTTCAGCAGGAACCATGAAACACTCCAGAGATTCTCGGAACATTGTGTTCGTGTGTGATAAAGCACACTCAGTCCATCTTAGATCCCATCTTAGATCACTGAACACAGCAGTTTCTGTAATGTTTGTGGAGAGATGTACTGCGGCATCTTCTAACACCATGACCTGCGTTTGCTTGTGGATTTTCAGGCACATATACATTTCTCAAAATATGTTCTCAATGCACACTGTGTTTATTCTTCTCCTCTCCTGCCACACTGCGGCCTTGTCTCAGACGGATTAGGCCTGTTTGATCACCAGGTCAGAATTGTGACAGCTCATCACACTTCTGTAAGCCCGCTTTGTTCTGCTGTTTGGTCGAACTTTTGGATCGACATCTGTCCCATTTTCATCAAATATAAGTCCAATTCACACGACAAACACACCCCAAGCAGCCAAACCTGTTGTGCTGTGACCTGAAATCGACCTGAAAGCAGACACTGAGAGTCGTTACGTTATTATACGCTTGTAATATTATCTGTGTCCATTAAAACAGTGTGCATCGAATTAAAATAACAGCAATAACACAATCTGAAATATAAGCATTAAATTAAAATCAATAACAAAAAAAAAAAAAACAATACGAAAATCGAAACACTGTCAGCAAATCATCCAAATAAAACTGTTACAAATGAACAGAACATGGTAGATTTAGATTATAAATAACATTTAATAATAAAAGCGTTGCAATTAAATGAAAACTTAAATGTGATTAAAGCGATTAAGTGATTAGCAAGGTGTGTTAAAATAAAATAACATGAAAAAAAGACAGATAAATACAAGAAATCATGTTAGAATAGAAAAAAGAACAGAATAGAATAAATATTATCTGTATTCATTATAATAACACTAAGTATTAAAATTGTATCATTAAAGAATAACTGTTATACCACTTTTACATTTTCAGGCCGGAGCGATGGAGCAGGACGAACAGAAGGAGAAAACTGGAGAGAAAACAGAGAGCATGACGGAGGAGAGCTTCCTCAAAGACCTCTACTTCTTTATGAAGCAGAGAGACACGCCGATAGAGAGAATCCCTCACCTCGGCTTCAAACAGAGTGAGTGAGAGACACAGAGAGAGAGAGAGAGAGAGAGAGAGAGAGAGACAGACAGACAGACAGAGACAGAGAGAAAAGGGTCAAGATGTGAAAGAAATAAATGAAATAAAGTCACAGAGAGTGATAAAGATCATAATGCATTTTGTGCGTGTGTGTGTGTGTGTGTGTGTGTTTTCTCTCCTGCTGTAGTTAATCTGTACCTGATGTTTAAAGCGGTGATGGAATTGGGAGGATATCACCAGGTAAACATCAGCTCATTAACACAATTACAAATAACTACAGTGTGTTAATTCATTTATAATCACTAAAGTTTCTTAAGTTCCTGATGACGTCTCTCTCTCCTGATACTGACTGTATCACACCTACTGACTCTGAAGCTTCCCTTTTAGAGAAAACCTCTAATATGCAGAAATATTATGAGTAGAGATGGCACGATACCACTCTTTCTTTTCCGATACTGAAACCTCACTGATACAGATTCCCGTCCGATATTGCTTTCTTTAAAAAGTTTTAAAGTATTTTTTTTAACTCAAGCACTTCACAGTTAACACAGTTCACAGAAAAATCACTTACACTGTAAATATAATAAATATAAAAAGTAGAAATATAATAAAATAAGTCCTAAATAAAATAATTAAATAAAAAAACAAATCCAAATCCGATTCCAACCTTTGAGATTTGTTACAGGATCTGATATCCGATCCATTTTCTCCGATATCCGATCCACCATGTTTTGCTGGTATTGCCCCGATACCGAGTAGAAGATCTGTGTCATCTCTAATTATACCACATCGCATCATGATTACTTACAAGAATGTTTGCTTAAAACTGCCATTCTGGTTAATAATACGCAATACAGCTGTCCAATACAGCGTCATTAAATGTTAAAAAAAAACAACGTTATAAAGCAAAGCTGCTATTTCCTCTCTGTGCTATTTAAGGATATAAAATTCTTCTTAAGGTTATACATTTTTTTATTTCGTCACAGTGGCAGAAATAGCAAACCCCTATTATGAAAGTTATATTTACAGTTGAGTTTGTAATAGTTATTAGCTTAGATTTAGCTTAAATATAATAAAAGTTTTAATTAAAAAAAAAATGTGTTCTGTGAGTGGAATAAAAATCTCCATGGATCCAATAAATAGCATTTGAATTGTTGAATTATATTTTTAAAAAATGAAATAAAACAAAATTAAATTACAAAATAAAATGAATCTGTACCAGGGATCTGCTGGAATTTTATTTTCTCCAAAAAAATGTCAGAACTTTTATACACAGTATGTAACTTTATCTGGACCATCAGACAGATTAGCATAAACATAACAACAATTTAAAAACATTAGTGCTCTTAACTTTAAAATGGCGATTGTTATGAATATAGTTGAAATTATCTTAACTTGAAAGTGTGAGTTGAAATAGTGAGGAAATGTAGATTTAGTTGTCAAGATGAAGTGAGTTTTCTTTGAATTGATAATGTAACATAGTGAATTGTTTTAACTCAACAAATGATCATTAGTTAAACAACTTGTAAAACGTAACTTTTTGAGTTGAAACAAAGTTGAACTTACTCACGATTTTAAGACATTTTAAGGTGAACTTTCGTTTCTAATTTTAACCAACTTGAAATGTCTGTCAGTGTAGTCAGCTGTGCAAGCCAAGAAACAATAAATCCAAATATACTGCTTGAAAATATTAACATGGGCAGCAAAAAATGGATATATTAATTCTGTCCATTTTTTCAAGTGGGTTTTTTTTGTCATCCCTCTATATAGCTTGTATACACTGGAACGAGACTTCGTTTCTCCAGGAACATGGTGCAACTCAGAACAGTACGCAAGACTATATATAGTGCAATACACAACAGCGTGAGACGAGTACAGCACAATAAATACACAGAACATGGGCTGTGAACTGTAAACTATTTTGTAGAGTAGCAGTAATAAGTATAGCAGCAATATAGGCAACGAAAACGAGCTCCATGCAAGAGAGTGACTGATGCAGCTTTGGAAGGTGCAGGTGTGTAGTGTTTTTGAGTCATACTGGGTTAGGTGTTTGACTAGCCCAGGTGAGCGCTGGGACACAGCAGGGTGTTGAGTTATCTGACTGCCTCATTTTTGTTCTTTGTTAAGACAGCAACTGGTGATCCAGGTAGTCAGGGAAATGCTACATGTATAGAAAAGCAAGTGAACAGAAAAGAAACGTGTTAGTAAATTTTAATAAATCAGATTGTGTAGCTGGACTACACACTGCCACTGACAGCTTTAACTAGAATTAGATGGCAATCAGATTTAGAAGCTTATAATCTTGGTGGATAAGTGTAGTGATTGTGGGTGTTTACAGTGTGTGTGTGTGTGTGGGTGTGATTTGGCAGGTGACTGCACAGCAGCTCTGGAAAAAAGTGTACAACATTCTAGGAGGAAACCCTCGCAGTACCAGCGCAGCTACCTGCACACGCCGACACTACGAAAAGTGAGATCAGTGAGATCAGTGAGAGATTACAGAGATTAAAACTCATCTCATTGTGCCTTTGCTTATCAAAACCTGATCTTCCTGTCTCCAGACTCCTTCTTCCCTATGAGTATCACTTAGCCGGTTACGGAGACGAGATTCCCATCACACTTCCTCGACAGCGCAAACGCTTCCACTCGGATGATGAGTACAACCAGGGCCCCAAACGTGCAGACTTCACACACTTACACCAGTTTAATCAGGTACACACACTCTCTGTACTGCACACTGCGGAACCCTGACTCTGATAGCACAAGTTTTACTTTTTTATTAGTAATAATTTGAGACAGTTAGAGCTTATAAATGAATACAAACTAAAAACATTCTAGTTAATTATAAAAACTAACTATAAACTCTCTACCTTTCTACCTGTCTACCTATAAACATTAAACCTTTTCATCTCGTATTTCATGCAGTATTTTGCACAGGATATGAAATATTTACAAAAAAATCTATTAATATTAATATAAATAAACACATATTAATTCATTTTTGATTCATTCATTTAATTTACTTAAGTAATTGTTAAATTATTATTCACCAATTCCTTATTTCATTCATCTGTCAATTTAATTTCGATTGTTTGTTAATTCAGTGATTTATTTAATTAATTTGTTAATGCAGTGATTTCAATATATCAATTAATTAAATATTTATTTGTTTATTTGTTCTGTAATTCATATAATGAATGTATAATATATATATATATATATATATATATATATATATATATATAGAGAGAGAGAGAGAGAGAGAATGTTTATTTATTTGTTAAATTATTTGAATAACAAACTGTCAATTTAATAAACCTAACATTAACTTATATATTTATTAATTATTTATTTATGTATTTTATTTAATAATTTAAATATATATTATGTATTTCTTTATTTTTCTAACTTTTCTGTTCAGTAATTTATTTAATAGGTTTAATTATTGATTCATTCAATTATATAGGTTACCTAAATATTATTTAATTATTTGTTTGTTTGCTTGTTTGTTTGGGGTTTCGTTTGCAATTTATTTAGTGTAATGATTAGGTCATTCACGTACTTTACTAAATAGTATTTACTTATTTATCTATTCATTAAAAATCACCAATTAGCCATACATTTCTTCATCTGTTTATTGCCTGTATTTTCATTCGCACACATGTTTTTCTTATACAGTACCTCCCACCTGGTCCCATATCTCTACCAAGCTACTTGGCCATGTCTCTGCCCTCCGTCCCGTCCCTCAGCTCTCCGCTTCACAGTCGGCCCATGATGCCCTACATCCCTCCTTCGCCAGCGGAGACGGGAAGTGTTAAACAATCACTGGAGTACCTGCGTCACCTCGCTCAGGAGTACAAATCATCCTCAGGATGGACGGAGCCTCTGAACCTCAGCAAGAAACAGAGCAGGCTGGAGACATCCAGCAACATGCCATCATCTTTCACGTCCCCCGCCGCTAAAAAGAAGGAACCCAAGTTTTTAAACGAAGCCCCACCACTTCAACAAGGCAATCAGTCAGGAATCAGTGAAGCTCCACCTCCTGTACAAGCAGTCATAAATCAGACGAATAGGGATGAATCACATGTGATGAACCTCACCTCATCTTCTTGCTCCAGCAGTCCAAACTTGTGGAAAACGGCTCCAAGTTCCACTTCTCCTCCTCCTCATCCTTCTCACCCTTCTCACAGGGCAAATTACCCCAGCACAGTCCAAACCAAACCCACAACACAACAACGTCTACAAGTACCAGTGTCCAAACCAAGCTCCACTACCACAGCTCAGCTGAGCCCAGGACTCATAAGCCCCACTCTTCCACTGGACCCATATGCAGGAATGGAGATCCAAATCCCATTGTCTTTGCTTCAGAATTTGATCAAGGAAGGTCTCATTTTAAACACAGCATCTAATCAACATAATCTACCAAGACCCAAGCCCAACGAAACTCCATCATTGCCTAAAAGAATGACCTCAGAAACTAACGCTGATCAACCTGCAGATCTGAGCCTGAAGAACCAAGTAAGAAACATCAAAAAGTGTGACATCAGTATGAATGCTAGCAAGAGTGCTAGTGAAAGACAGGCACCCGAGAGCAAACAGTTTGCTGTGAAGCCCTTGCAAACACCTGAACCGGCCAAGTTTCCTTTTTATAATTATGTTTCTCACCTTAAATCCCCTCAAAGAGGTTTTCAGGAGCAACAAATGTCCCCCAAGCAAGTTCCTTCTACTACTGTGAGGATCCCAGTTCAATCAGGCCTCAAATCCCCAGGGTACAGTGAAGATTCAGCCCAGACTGGAGCCATCAAATCTGGTATGATGTCAGAGAAAACAATGGCCAGTCCCCCATTGGTTAAAGTGAAATCAACCGCTTCATCCTTTGTCCAGATCAATCCAGAGCATCTGAAACTTCTGTTTTCAAGCGCACCAGTTAGACTTGAGAGTGGAAAAATATGCTAAGAACCTCAAATGATATTTTTTACATCTGTAATATTTAATAGACCACTCAGCTCTCGGGTTTAAACTGCTGTAGGCCTATAACCTATACCACCAGGCTGGAACCAAATTTGACTGAGATTCAAGACCCAGTTTTGAACACTGCATCCAATGCAATTATATGAAAGACTATTTAGCGAGGTTTTGCCCTTTTGCCCCCAAAACATTTCTTTGGATTTTATAGCACTATCTATCTTAAAATTTCCAGCTAATCTCATTGTCATCCCAGTGGTGATCAGTATAAATAATACTGATTGAAATTGAGGTCCAAAAGCAGTGTACCTGCTTGTATAGGCCATCTCATTGCTATGTTTTAGTGATTAAGAACAAGAATTGAAATAAAGCTTAGAGTTACTTTAGACAGAAATACACTGATCTGGACATCACCAGAAAATTGAAGAAAGTAATGTAAAGTTCTCTATGATTATGATTTTCAATATGTATGCTGGCAGGCAGCAAAAATTCTAGTTTAACGCTAATAAGGCTAATGAGGGTATTAAATTTCCTACAGATTTGTCTGTGTGGGAAATTTCATGACAACCGGGAATTCAGGACTTGCCTCAACTTCCTACTTCCCTCTTCAGACCATTCGACCTCAACTGTCTGAGGATAGACAAAAATAAATGTTCACAGTAAACAACACACATTTGGCTTCTCTATGGATATAAAAATTCTCAAATAGCATTTAAATCACCCATTAATTATAGTATGGTTTCTGTTTTTCTAAAAAAAAAAATAGACATAAGATCTGAAAGAGATGAAAAATTTGTTAAAAAGCATGCACAAACATAATTAACTTTTTGACTGTCCATTGTAGAAGACATTGCTTAAACACTTTTGGAACGAAGGGAAGTATTTCCTTCCTGAATGCCATGAATTGTTCATATACCAGACTTGGATGTCCTCGTGATGTCAGGCTAAACTTCATTTCTGTAATAATTATAATAAAAATGTTTTTGTGCTTTGTGTTCACTGGGGAAACTGAGCTGGGTACATGAAGCTTCATTTAATAACTGCTCTTGAAGGATTTTAAAAATCAGGAATAAGCTGCCTTATAACAACATACTTGAAAAACTGTGACCATTAATTTGAAAAATTTGTAAGAAACACACTTGTGTGCCAAACAAATAATTATTTCTGGCACTGTGGCACAGAAAGAAGTCAGTTCTTTTATCTTAATGTATAATCAATTTCTTCTTGTTTAATTAATTCACAATGCTGTTTTTTACACCTCAGGATATAACATGATGTAGGAAGCTTATAAGAGCAGCTGAAGCTTAAAAAAGTTAAGAAATTTGTAAATAATTACATTTTACATTCATTTTAAGGAAGCAGAAGTAGATAGATTCCTGAATGAGAATGCTTTTGTTTTGTTGTTGTTGTAAATATCATATATTATTCATTTTTTTTTAAATAATCATCAAATTGTAACTTGATACCTATATATTTGAACTTTGGTGATTGTTTTTATAACATTATTTGATTTCTATAGTATTTACAATAAGTAACGATGTCCTGTATTGTACAGTGTCTTGAATTTTCCTAAACCTGAAAATAAAGCTCTTTTTAAATTAATCTTAGCTCATATTTTTTTTTAAAACTTTTTCCCACATACTTTTTTTTTGCATTATATTAAAACCTGTTTCACTAGGCCAACACAATTTAAAAAACAAAACAAAACAAAAGAACTGGTGACAAATCACAGTGATGAGGATTTGCACAGAAATACAGGTATAACACCTGAGCAAAGCAAACCAACACCCTAATATGTCTCATAGAATAATTCCTGACAAACCACCTCTCAGTAACTCACTCTTGCCTTTGTTAAGAGTCATGCCTGAAAATAACAGGTGCATGCTTTTTTAAGCCCATAATTCAAGAATACATTTGTCTTACAAGAGAATCATAAGTCTATCATTCCTTTATTGTTCACTGTGACGCAGGTACAAAACCATACAGGCTCGTCCATGTAACTTAAAATGCTTGCATAACCCTTGAGCAAAATAATTTATCACCACTCTGAAGTTGATTATTTTCATAGAACAGCAACACTCACACCACAGGAATTTGCCAACAATCTTTTTATTTTGTTAAAGACTGATAGATCATACTTTTATCTGCTACATTTAACGTTGAGGAACGTCCTCAAAACAAGTTAGTTCCTGTTATTATTTCGGTTATAGCAGCTATTAATACTCGCTCCCTCACCAGGGAAAAACTGTCTTGAATTCCATATGACTAAAAGAAAATAAGAATTAGAAGAAAGCAAATGTGTCTGTCACATGGCAGTATAATTTGGACTTTGGGTTTTCACCTTGTTTGGTAATTGTTAAAAGTATGCAGGAGGCTTATGACTTTATCGTAATGAAAAACCCCTGCATCCTGTACACATTCCTCACAGGTCACAATTCCTGATCATCAGTGAAAAAGTATTTAGAAATGATATGTACGTGCCAAAAAAAAAAAAAAAAATGAAAAAATAGTATCAAGACAAAAAGTGTACTCAAGCACTTTCAAACGTACTTTTAAATGTTCTGAAGTATTAAAAAATAAAAAGTAAATCATTTTAACTGATGAACTGTACTGTCATGATTTCATGTGAAAAGTAAATTAAAGTAGAGTAAAATAAGTAAGTAAAGAAGTAAATAAGGAAGTAAAATGTCCTGTTAATAATCATCATTTCCCATTAACTAAAATTTGACTTCCTGCCTAGTCAATTACATTAGCTGCTGGAACTGATACCAATCTAAACTGGCACTAGCAAAGAAATCAGAATAATTTAGTTAAATAAAGCCAGTTAGTTTAATTAAAGCCAGTTAAATAAAGCCATTTAATGTTACAAAATTAGCAAAACCTTCCTCAACATACATTTCAAATTCTAAGGACAAAACAGACTCCACATTTTATACGAGTCTTTGCTTACTCCAATTTTGAAACGTTTTATGAGGTAAGGCCAGAGGCGCTCATCCTCAAGTTCCACACTGCAGACTGGTGGCTTCTCCAGATTCATACACACACACACACACACACACACACACACGGGTGTTCACCACAGTTCACCACAGACGACACACTGGCACGATTCCTGATAGTTTGTTCTACACTGATGAATTTGATTGGCGTCTTTAAACTGAAATGTAAATAAAATGTGCTTGAGCCCATTAGATTGATGTATACCACATAGTCTTTGGATGGTTGAGAGAAGAAGCCTATGAGATTTGTAATGACTAATATATGGAGTAAAAAAGGGTTTTTTCCATATGAAAATGCAATTAAGTGAGAGTACAAGCTGTTGTTCTTTCAGCTGCTCCTGTTCGGGGTCTCCACAGCGGATCACTGGGTCTGCATGTTTGATTTGGCACAGGTTTTACACTCAACCCTCCTGTCTGATCCATGTTTGGGACCGGCACTGAGAGCAGATTCCCAGCGGCTGGGTTGGTGCCCTGGCCGGGAATCAAGCCCAGGCCGCAGCGGTGAGGGGGCAGGATCCTTAGCCTCTAGACCACCAGGGACTGTGATTAAGTAAGAGTACAAGTATTCAATTTTAATAATACTCAAGTAAAATGTAAATACCCCAAAATAATACTTAAGTATAGTAATGAAGCTTCTACAGTATTGTCCACCCCTGCTGATCATATGGCTTGATGCACACTGAACTCACAAAGCACAGACCTATAGTGAATCTGTGAACAATGTATATAATATTTGTATATTTTCAGGCAGTATTATTTAAGAACATTTCTACTTTTGCTCTAGGTTTATTTCCTGAAAACAAAAAAGGCAGAATATCAAGGACAATCAAATGCTCTGCATCTTAATACCCAGTAATGCATGAATGCTATTGCATGTGTAATCTAAAGAGTGTGTACAGGAAGTAAAGTCTCTTAAGTTTTGTGTGTGTGTGTTGATTCTAGAGCTCTGATAATAAGGAACGTGATCAGGAAATCAGGGTATGGATGCGTCGTATGTGGCATGACGAGTAGCAACAGTGTCTGTGGCATAGTTAACAGGGGCAGTTTGTAGGGGATCAGAGACATGGGGCAGTTTGTAGGGGATCAGAGACATGGGGCAGTTTGTAGGGGATCAGAGACATGGGGTAGTTTGTAGGGGATCAGAGACATGGGGCAGTTTGTAGGGGATCAGAGACATGGGGCAGTTTGTAGGGGATCAGAGACATGGGGTAGTTTGTAGGGGATCAGAGACATGGGGCAGTTTGTAGGGGATCAGAGACATGGGGCAGTTTGTAGGGGATCAGAGACATGGGGCAGTTTGTAGGGCATCAGAGACATGGGGCAGTTTGTAGGGCATCAGAGACATGGGGCAGTTTGTAGGGGATCAGAGACATGGGGTAGTTTGTAGGGGATCAGAGACATGGGGCAGTTTGTAGGGGATCAGAGACATGGGGTAGTTTGTAGGGGATCAGAGACATGGGGCAGTTTGTAGGGCATCAGAGACATGGGGCAGTTTGTAGGGGATCAGAGACATGGGGTAGTTTGTAGGAGATCAGAGACATGGGGCAGTTTGTAGGGGATCAGAAACATGGGGCAGTTTGTAGGGGATCAGAGACATGGGGCAGTTTGTAGGGGATCAGAGACATGGGGCAGTTTGTAGGGGATCAGAGACATGGGGTAGTTTGTAGGGGATCAGAGACATGGGGCAGTTTGTAGGGGATCAGAGACATGGGGCAGTTTGTAGGGCATCAGAGACATGGGGCAGTTTGTAGGGGATCAGAGACATGGGGCAGTTTGTAGGGGATCAGAGACATGGGGTAGTTTGTAGGGGATCAGAGACATGGGGCAGTTTGTAGGGGATCAGAGACATGGGGCAGTTTGTAGGGCATCAGAGACATGGGGCAGTTTGTAGGGCATCAGAGACATGGGGCAGTTTGTAGGGGATCAGAGACATGGGGTAGTTTGTAGGGGATCAGAGACATGGGGCAGTTTGTAGGGGATCAGAGACATGGGGTAGTTTGTAGGGGATCAGAGACATGGGGCAGTTTGTAGGGCATCAGAGACATGGGGCAGTTTGTAGGGGATCAGAGACATGGGGTAGTTTGTAGGAGATCAGAGACATGGGGCAGTTTGTAGGGGATCAGAAACATGGGGCAGTTTGTAGGGGATCAGAGACATGGGGCAGTTTGTAGGGGATCAGAGACATGGGGCAGTTTGTAGGGGATCAGAGACATGGGGTAGTTTGTAGGGGATCAGAGACATGGGGCAGTTTGTAGGGGATCAGAGACATGGGGCAGTTTGTAGGGCATCAGAGACATGGGGCAGTTTGTAGGGGATCAGAGACATGGGGCAGTTTGTAGGGGATCAGAGACATGGGGTAGTTTGTAGGGGATCAGAGACATGGGGCAGTTTGTAGGGGATCAGAGACATGGGGCAGTTTGTAGGGCATCAGAGACATGGGGCAGTTTGTAGGGGATCAGAGACATGGGGTAGTTTGTAGGAGATCAGAGACATGGGGCAGTTTGTAGGGGATCAGAAACATGGGGCAGTTTGTAGGGGATCAGAGACATGGGGCAGTTTGTAGGGGATCAGAGACATGGGGCAGTTTGTAGGGGATCAGAGACATGGGGCAGTTTGTAGGGGATCAGAGACATGGGGCAGTTTGTAGGGGATCAGAGACATGGGGCAGTTTGTAGGAGATCAGAGACATGGGGTAGTTTGTAGGAGATCAGAGACATGGGGTAGTTTGTAGGGGATCAGAGACATGGGGCAGTTTGTAGGGGATCAGAGACATGGGGCAGTTTGTAGGGGATCAGAGACATGGGGCAGTTTGTAGGTATAAGGCTAGTCCCCAGGTCAAAGAGGCAGTTTGTAGGGCAGAGTCCATGGGGCATTTTATAGAGCATATTTTCAGAGACATGGGGCAGTTATAGGGCTAGTTTCCAAGTCATAAGGGCAGTTTAGGGTACAGGACCAGGGTAAGTAGTGAAAACTTTAAGCATGTTAATTTGCCTTATCATATGCTGTGTTGAAAAGCTTAGAACGTGCTGATTCGGGGTGTACTGTGTGTCACTGGGCTCAGTGCCACTGTGGGTGATGAGGCGATAATGATGATAATTCATTGTAAATATTTTCATTTCAGCAGGTGTTACATGCCATGCTTCATTATACCTCCTCAATCTTCTCACTCACCCATTTCTTCCTCCTAATCAGGAACATTCCCGGGCTTTACTCAAACACGGATGTAGACATACACTCACTGCAATCATCTGAGTTCTGTAAATATTTCTTCTGTGATTATAATCTGTCTTATTAGTTGTTTATATACATATTGACAACTGTGGCTCATTGAATAAAAAAAGAAATAAATTTAATAGAGCTTAATTGTTAATATTATAATTTTGTATTAACTTTCAGTGTTGCATTTTTTTTAAATTATAGATTTAATTATAGACTTAATTATAGATACCTGAGGTAATGCATAAACTCTTACAGTTTTTTTTAAATAATTTTTTTCTTTTCTTTTTTTCCTTGCCCTTTTTTAATAATTTTTTTCTTTTCTTTTTTCCTTGCCCTTTTTAAATAATTTTTTTCTTTTCTTTTTCCTTGCCCTGTCTTATATATTGCTAACATAGTCCTTGTTATCCTCTGAAGAAGGGGTGGAGGGGTTAAACATGGCGTCATATTGAAATTGAGCGGTTAAAGGGTTGAATTAACTATGGCAACAGTGATGTTAATTTCCTGTGGTTTGTGTATTTTAGCAAAGTACACAAGAGAAAAATACACGTCATGATAATTAATGAACAATTCGACTGTGCAGATCCAAAATCGTGCTGTCTGTTGTGCAAAGAACTTCTGTTAATTCTGTTTAGATGATCTGGATACACTCCCAGAAACAAATGTGTGTTAAATTAATTGTACCATATTCCCCTGCACTATCTGATCACGCATTCTGCATGTAGGCACCAAGTGTCAAACTCAAACAAGGAAACATTTTTCAGCAAACATTCTCCTCCAAAAAAAACATAATAAGAGCAGAGGTAAATGGATTATTTACAGACATGACAATCAGCTTATTAAACTGAAAATAAACAGACAGTTAGCAAACACAGAGATAGAGAAAAAAAAACAGCAGTAAAAGGGGGGAGGGATGGAGGGATATTAAGCAGGCAAGTAGAAGATGCTGACTGGAGAGATACTGAGTAGACTGTTAGAGAAGAATGGATGGAGAGATGGAATGATGGGGGATAGTAGAGGAGGTTTGGTAGAGGAAGATGAATAGAGGGGAAGTGAGATGGTAGTGGAAGTTGGATGGAGGGCTGGGAAACAGGGTGGCAGAAGAGGATGGAGAGATAGTAAGCAATCTGATAGATGATTTGATTGTATGAAGGGATACAGAGATGGTAGTGGAGGTTGGATGGAGAGATACTCAGATGGTAGAGGAGTTTGGGTAGATGATGATGGCGGGAGTGATAGTTAAATGGTAGATGAAAATGGAGGGAGGGATAGTGAGATGTAGAAGAGGTTGGGCAGAGAGATAGTGAGATGGTAGAGGATGATGGAGGGAGGGATATTGAGATGGTAGTGGAGGTCAGATGGAGCGATAGTGATGTGGTAACGGAGGTTAGATGGAGCGATAGTGATGTGGTAGTGGAGGTTGGATGGAGGGATAGTGAGATGGTAGAGGAGGTTGGATGGAGGGGTAGTGATGTGGTAGCGGAGGTTAGATGGAGAGATAGTGATGTGGTAGTGGAGGTTGGATGGAGTGATAATGGGATGATAGAGGATGTTGGATGGAGTGATAGTGAGATGGTAGAGGATGTTGGATGGAGTGATAGTGGGATGATAGAGGAGGTTGGATGGAGTGATAGTGGGATGATAGTGGAGGTTGGATGGAGGGATAGTGGGATGATAGAGGAGGTTGGATGGAGTGATAGTGGGATGATAGTGGAGGTTGGATGGAGGGATAGTGGGATGATAGAGGAGGTTGGATGGAGTGATAATGGGATGGTAGAGGAGGTTGGATGGAGTGATAGTGGGATGGTAGAGGAGGTTGGATGGAGTGATAGTGGGATGGTAGAGGAGGTTGGATGGAGGGATAATGGGATGGTAGAGGAGGTTGGATGGAGTGATAGTGGGATGATAGAGGAGGTTGGATGGAGTGATAGTGGGATGATAGAGGAGGTTGGATGGAGGGATAGTGGGATGGTAGTGGAGGTTGGATGGAGTGATAATGGGATGGTAGAGGAGGTTGGATGGAGGGATAATGGAATGGTAGAGGAAGTTGGATGGAGGGATAGTGGGATGGTAGAGGAGGTTGGATGGAGAGATACTGAGATGATAGAGGAGGTTGGATGGAGTGATAGTGGGATGGTAGAGGAGGTTGGATGGAGTGATTGTGGGATGGTAGAGGAGGTTGGATGGAGTGATAGTGATGTGGTAGACTAGGTTAGATGGAGGGATAGAGGGATGGTAGAGGAGGTTGGATGGAGGGATAGAGGGATAGTAGAGGAGGTTGGATGGAGTGATAATGGGATGGTAGAGGAGGTTGGATGGAGAGATAGAGGGATGGTAGAGGAGGTTGGATGGAGGGATAGTGATGTGGTAGACTAGGTTAGATGGAGTGATAATGGGATGGTAGAGGAGGTTGGATGGAGTGATAATCGGATGGTAGAGGAGGTTGGATGGAGTGATAGTGGGATGGTAGAGGAGGTTGGATGGAGTGATAGTGATGTGGTAGACAAGGTTAGATGGAGTGATACTGGGATGGTAGAGGAGGTTGGATGGAGTGATAGTGGGATGGTAGAGGAGGTTGGATGGAGTGATAGTGATGTGGTAGACTAGGTTAGATGGAGTGATAATGGGATGGTAGAGGATGTTGGATGGAGTGATAATGGGATGGTAGAGGATGTTGGATGGAGTGATAATGGGATGGTAGAGGAGGTTGGATGGAGTGATAATGGGATGGTAGAGGAGGTTGGATGGAGGGATAGTGATGTGGTAGACTAGGTTAGATGGAGTGATAATGGGATGGTAGAGGATGTTGGATGGAGTGATAATGGGATGGTAGAGGATGTTGGATGGAGTGATAATGGGATGGTAGAGGAGGTTGGATGGAGTGATAATGGGATAGGGATAGTGATAGAAAGCCAGTTATCATTACATCACATGTATCACAAGTTAGCAAGTTGTTTTATGATCCAGTAAAAAAAAACAAAAAACCCTGATGTCACCGTCTCACATCAACAAATCAACACTGCTTCAACAGAGAAGTATTCATATTCTGTTGCCTGAGATTTAGTATTATTTGAAATATCAGTTTAAACTATCTGACATGACCTCAAGCCCAGTTACAGTCAGAACAGGCTACTACAGTAGAAAAGCAAACAATACAAAATGCCAACGACGACATTTACAATGTAAAATGTCTTTAATTACCATACAGAAGAGGAATTTAACTTCCTTTGTTAAGTTAATGAGTACTAGCAGCAAGTACATGAGTTTTAAAAGGTCAATGCTATAGTAAGGATATCTGCTAAATACTAGCATCAGTGGAAAAGAACATGTTGTCACTTTGAGATCCTATTCAGTAGTTAAATAAAAATCATAGTGTTTCACATAAATCACCACCAACCTGACAGAGGACACGAAGCGCTAGACAGATGCTACAAAACCAGACACAATTTGCAATTTATAAGTCAAACTGATACCAATTTCTTGCTGTGAAAACACATGTTGTATGTTTGCATTATCACAAATAGCCATGGAGCATAAACATTGTATTTATTATTGACGTATCAAGCCATATTGTTCAACCAGATTCCTAGAAATGTTTTTAAAATTGCTCGCATTCCAGTCAGAGTCAGAAAAGCATTTAGGTATATGAATAGCAGTGATCTGAGGACTGAGCCTTGGGGAATGCCAAGGAAGATGGAATATTAGACAAATGTATTTTCTGCTAAACATTCTTTTAAAATGAAAAAAAAAAAATTCTGAGGATTGTAAAATTGGAAGTGGGTATTAAATCATTGACACAATATGGATATTCAAGTATACAAAACTCATTCATCCTGAACAGAATGAACCAGTTCTTCAAGGCATCGTTTGTGTGTTTGCATGTCACAAAAACTACTCATGTTTATTATTACCTTAGAAACAATGTGCAGACACACCACACATCACATGTCAAACACTGAAACTCCCTTATTCTCACAAAGCCGTCTTTAACGTACCGGATTTCACATTTCCAGAGCCAACTGAAATATCAACAAACCTGAAAACTTTGGCCAAAGATTCATATTTCAGGAGTATTTGATTTTCTTTATTTGTATAAGGCTCTAATGAGGGAATGTTTACATGCTGTTCATTTCTTATTTATTAATACAAAATAAATAATAAATGCTAACAGTTCTGACGCACAAAGGGTGTGGTTAGAAGATGAGTTGTTATAGCAGGGAAAACACAGGAAATTTGCAGAACACTAGGACTGCATTTGCAAACATCAGAGCAAAATAAGCACCGTTCTTATGCAAGCAAAAGTCTGCACAGCTCAGTCATATTAAACAACTTCTACAAAAACATTCATAAAAAATAATTTATGAAAATATCAAACATTTGATTGACTTATCCGTACAGTTAAACTGACAGCTACAAGCAAGTCACACTGTTCCCACTTGTGACTTTTAAAGGCTTTTCTTGACTTCACAGCTACATGTACATGTACAAGTCACTACTTTGTTGCCCATTATTAACTCCTCAGTGTTAATTATATGAAGATTAATCATGAATTTAAAGGCAGACCTTTGGTGAAAACTCATGTAAGTGCATGGTAGAAAGGCATTAGACTGAAATAATTTTTTTTTCCTTGGGATTCCCAGGAAAGCTGTCGTACTTCTCAGGAAGTGTGTCGCTGGGATTAAGAAATGAGGACAAAGAACTTAGGTCAGAGCTTGAGTTTTCTCTGGAAAGATATGGCCGATTAAATATTTGAGACAGTCCAGTGTGATAAACATCCAAAGATACTGAAGCTCGTGGCCTGAAAAGTGTACAATAGATATCAGATGGTATGTGGTATGTGGGCAGAGCTGGTTGACATTATGAGAGATAGAGCTTCAGAAATTAATCTATGCACTTAAGAGTGCAGTGGCAGTGCGAGACAATGGCATCACCTATATGAGAATAGAGACGCAATAATAATATAGCTATTTCAGTTTTCTCAATCACAGCATGCAATCATAGCAATCTATCATCACACCCTCGCTGGAGACAAAGCTTTGGCATTGTTTGCACATCACGAAGGAAAGAATGAAGTCACAGAAGAATGGACCTGACAGTTTGGCATTATTTCAATGTGTAGGCTGGTACAGCCCAGGAGAGGAATGCAGCCCCCTGAAATCACAATACTGCACACTGCACAGCCCAAATTACAACTTCAACCACATTCTTCTTGTCCTCAGACTAATCTCTCTCTGTGTCTCACTCTCATTCCCTCGCTTTTCGTGTTCAATGATTTACTGTGAGCTCAACATTCAGCTATTTATGTCTGAATTTAGATTTCAGATACAATCCATAATTTCTCCTCCATAATTCTTCTCTCATTCTTTCTTTCTCTCCTTATTACTCAATTATATAATCACTAACAATCAGTATATATTATATAATAATAATAATAATAATCAGTACAGTATAATGTCTTTACAATGTAATGATTGTCATATAAATATTTGTACTGATTTAAATCTAGTCTCAGAAAGACACATTATAAAGATGAAAGATGTTTTCAAAAAAGATTTAACCTGACGTACGTGAGATAAGTCCTGTTATTCTACTTTTACTTCCTCTTATTCTTGTAACTTTTCCTTCTGTCTCTCTCTCTCTCTCTCTTGTATTCACTCACCTATTCAATAAAACTATGTTTAGCCAAATGACATGTAATCTCTGTGTAATAATAACCACTTTCATATAATATCCATACAATAGCCTTAAATTTTTTTTTTTGTCACAATAAAAGAGACAACCGGTTTCCTCTTTGTGTGCAGACAGGTTTGTGTGTGTTTCTATATATATAGACAAGACAAGTAAATTAGTAAGAAAAAAGGTCACATTATTTCTCAACACAGTATTCTGACCTTAAAAGTCCCTAAGAGAAAAAATCCTCTGGTTGTGCAATTGTTTTCTTCAAGAGAACTGAGAGATATAATCTTCATGTCTAAACAGCCTTATCTAATGGTAACTTATTTAAGAAATAAAACACTCTGTCATTCAGTAATAGGAAAATAATCAACAACAGGCTGGTGTGATGAAGCAGCGTTACTGTTAGCACCCCAAAGGTTTATATATATATATATATATATATATATGCCCAAGTGTTTTATTCCTCTTAAACCACAGCAATTTGTGTACAATTACAATTTTTATTTACTAAAAAAAATAACTATGTATACTTTTTATCCATTTATTGTTACATTTAATGTTGTGGAACATCACACTTAGTTACAGCTTTAAGTTTGGACACTGGAGACTCCTTCCATAAATGTTAAATAAACATCTCCTTGCCGAAAACTTTACCAAGTCAATGATTTTTTTGTATATATTAATATAAAGCTGTGATTTGCAGCTGCACTACTGTCAGAGCTGCTGTTATGGAAAATTAATTAACACCTTCTGACCAATCAGAATCCAGAATTCAACAGTGCTGTGGAAAAAAAACCACATCACACACAGCTACAGATGCATTTAGTGGGTTAGCTGTTAGTGGTTTAATGCATTCAAAATTTTCCCCTACAATAAATGCACAATCTTAACTTATCTTCATTAAAATGAGACATCATCACCATCATCATCATCTTACTAGAAACAGGAACATGTGTTTAGGTAATATCTTAAATAATAAATACGTTAAGCAATATCTTAATGTAATTTAAGTATTACAAAGTAATATGAATATCTTAATACCACGTATCAGTATCTCTCACCCAGCCACACACCCTTTCATTGGTTCAGAAAAATTTCCAAACAGAGACGTGGCCTCGAAAAGGCTGAAATTCAGAAGCTGATTGATTCAGCCCATGCAGAACCCAACAATAAATATTTGTTCATTCCTGTAAGGTCGGACGGGGTGTGTGGAATTACATGGACCTGTATGTCGTTCTCACTTCAATGTTCATCTTCTTAAACCAGCCACAGCAATGGATAGATATAAAGAGTGTCCCAAAAGTCTCCATGCACAGGGGAAATGAACACGTTTTAGCAAAATGTCTTCCACAATTTTTCATACTTAGTAAATATTATATATTTTTTTTTTCAGATAGCCTTTAAGAACGCCTTTGACAAAAGAAGAACGTGTTGAAATCATTCTCATGACTGGATCAGGAAGCTGTCGCAAGGTTGCGATGGACTTTAACAGGAAACGTGGTGAGCACATCACACACACGACACTGTTGCCAAACTTATTAACTAATTCAAAAAGACTGGAAGTGCTGCAGACCAACCGAGAACTGGACGTCAGAGGCACAACCGACATGGTGATGGCAAACACAGTCCCCTGTGTATGAAGACTTTTGGGACACCCTGTATACTGAGTGCATTTAAAAGGAAGAGACTTAACCTCAAAGCATAACAATGTAGTTTTTCTTCTATTTGCCGCTCACACCTACAACTCAAACACATGCCTGGTGGTTAGCTACAGAACTGGCTTAATAAGGGAAAACCCCGCGGAGGTAACAAGTCCCACCAGGCTTCATCAAACCGGTGAACACAAGATAACACACACGGAAAGGAAAAACAAACAACACATTTTTACACCAATGAATAACACTGAATCTAACAGAATAGTTAATGTTAATGAATGTGCTCTTTGTTTGTCCCGCAAGCTTCATATCTGACCGCTCGCTGCACCCGCATGCTCCCGCAAATCCCAGTACCCATGCACAACCAGACGCCCTGTCAACCTTTCTGGCAAGCTTTTAAAAGAAAACAAACAAAAAAAATCCCATAGTCAACCTCCTGTCATATCTGTATTTGTACCAGGTTAAAACACATTATCTAGTCATTCTGGATAATGTATTTGTATTTGTTTACATGTCTATTATATAATAATCTCTGCAAGCAAGTCCATGTTTGTCTGGAAAATTAGTGTACTATGTAAAACTTTTATTACATGCACTTTGAGGAAGCAAAGAGAGAGAGCAGGTTATTAGGTATGATCTTATCATAGCTAATGATCTTACAGTGAGCAGAGTGAAAGCGGACACTTCGGCACTTCTAGCTATGACAGCATAAAGGTTATGCTGTGTTAAGATGAGCTTAGATAATATAGATATCGCTGCTACAATATGCTCTTTGATGTACTTTTTCCACCTGTTTGATATGCAGATACTATCCGTGTATGACACGCTACTATTTAAAATATACTACTATTTAATGTACCAGTATGTACCATGTTACCAATTAATGATGAACTGTACAGGACATGCTAATGCTTAACATGTAAATGTTACCTTCATAGCAGTGTAACTGTAATGCGCATGACATGCTAGGGCTCATAAACAGCTACACTAATGCTAATCATTAGTCATTGTTAAGTGATCTGTATTAGTAAAACATGTACAATGGATCATTATGGAACTTACATGTATATACACCCACATTCTTTTTGATTACTATGTTTAGGTTACTATGGATCAGGTAATGAAAATGAAATGACTAACACAACATGTCATTGTTCTGACATGATTTATGTTGACACGAGTTAAAGGTGGACGTCAATTAATAGGGTGGAGTTCAATTCGTGTGCTATTGTGAGGGTAGAATATTCTGCACTGCAGCCATGTAAGAGATTTCTGACTTCAATTGTTCAAGGGGATTGAGAGAACCCCTCTGCACCAGGAATAAATGCATGTGTACAGTATATGTGTACATGTGTGGCGGCCTGGGAAAACCCTTCACATCTGCAATTCTCTCAATCACAAGTTGTAGCCTTTTAATATCTGGTTAACCCATGAAAGTGAAATGTGAAAGAAAATTGCATTTACTGATTCACTTCCAACTCCACTGAAAAATGCCATTCATGGGTGTAGCCTAGGGGAGGACAGTGCCAGTGCACTAGTGTGAATCCTGAAATCAGTTCTTTTTTTATAGTACAGTATTTTATTAGGCTAGATAAACATTTTTAAACTTTCTATGCTGTCATCTGTACAGAATGTACAAGTGCTTTTTATGTTTGTTTTTGTTTTCACGATAATGATGCAGCAGCGACATTTTGAAAGCCGGTATCTGATGACAAACCAAACTGATTAGGCTTATGTCTGTTTCTCTCCAATATCTTAATTAAACTCGTGAGGATGTCACACTCAGCTAGCAATTTTACTGATGTCTTTAGACAGACTGACTGTTTTTAATGCTGTGTTTGTTAAACACGGAATAATCTTTGCAAGAAGATTAAAAGTAAAAAAAATATTTCCATGTCATTTTGGTGAAATATGTATATATACATATTAATATTATAAACAGAAAAATATAATTTTGGCCATTTTTGGATGTGTGCCAGAATTCAGCTACAGTGACATCCGACAAGTTTTTGCAGATTGCCAAACACATAGAATGATATAAGCGTAATAATGACATTCTTTCATTCTTTCATTCATTCATTCATTCATTCATCTTCAGTAAGTGTTTCATCCTGTACAGGACATCAATCCGTCACAGTGCATAACAACCATGTGCTTTATTTAAATAGAGCAAAGAAATGCAATCATATTGAATTATTTATATATTCAGAATTATTCCTGAAGTGCTTACAGGAAAACGCTGTTGTAGGAATCAACACAGAACCTTTACATTTTCCCTCAGAGGGACAAGATTGAATGTTATAAATTTTAACATTTTTAATGTATTAAAAACACTAAATGGAGCCATACCATGACACTGGTAATAATAATACAGTGCTGTGAAAAAGAATTTGATTGTTAGATTTTGTTTTAATTTCTGAAACAGTTTAGTATGAGATATACACACAAACAGAAGAAATCAGAAATACTTTTTCAGAGCACTGTAATAATAATAATAATAATAATAATAATAATAATAATAATAATAATGATAGAAGTAACTACTCAAATGTTTTAAGAGGTTTTCATAGATATCCTGAAATAATTTTGTTCCCTCTTATAACATTTACATTTTTTTCTGCAGTCAAGACATTCTTTTTTAATCAATTTATAGTTAAATTTAATGTTGTGGAATTTGTTTTCTGTTAAACAATTTAATTTAAACAAGTAATGACATCCTGCAAGCACTACAGCACTACTGGAATGTGCTGGCTCTGGGCCTGTTCATAAAAAAGTATCAGGTTTAGCCAACAGTCAGAATGAAGAAAAACAGAAACCAGTTTAGCAGTGTTGTTTTATTTCCATTTATGGCAGGGCATGGCTGCAATTAAATAGGACATCCATACCCACGAATCAGCCCAAGACGTATTCTTTATTAGTGTGATCAGAATTCAAATACATTAACCATTTTTTTGTACTGAGTACAGTGCTAATTCTTATATCTATGACGCATAAAGGAAAAATGAAAGGAAAAGTTACACTCTATCTTTATCTGTGAGTGAACCTTCACAACCATATCAGATGTGATATAACAAATGGTTTTAGATAGTCACTGTTAGCAACTGACAGATCTGATAAATATCACTGAGGCGATTGTGCGTCATTTTTCAGGCCTTACTGACACGGTTCATGAAGATGAGGCCACTGTTATCTTTTAAGTCTTAAATATCTCTCAGAAGATAAGGACTTTGGTGGTTTCTGGGCAACTCCTTAGAAGATTGAGTCTTTACCTCCAGCTGCTCCAGAGTGTGCACCAGTGTTTTTGTTGTGCCGTATCTCATAAATAAAATAAGAAAATATACTCTATATGTATATTCATTCATTAATCTTCAGTAAGCACTTCATCCTGGTCAGGGTCACGGTGGATCCAGTACCTATCCTGGGAACACTGGAGGTGAGGTGGGAATACACCCTGGATGGAGTCAAAGCACCTACCAGTATGTTTTTGGGGAAACCAGAGAACCTGGAGGAAGCCCACATGGACACGGGAGAACATGCACAGACGAGACCCCGAGCTCAGGATGGAACCAGGGACCCCGGAGCTGCGAGGCCTGGTCGCTTGGTCGCTTGGTCGCCTGGTATTTTTCCAAACTTCATCAGTCCAGTTTCACTGATGGAAGAAAATGTTATATTTATTCTTACCAGTAGTTCTGTATACCTGCATGTATCACACCTATATGAGCATGTTGAACATCCCATTCTAAATCCATGGGCATTAATATGGCGCCCCCTCTACAGCTATAACAGCCTCCACCCTTGGAAACTCATTTCATGAAGTTCCTGATGCACAGTTCTTGTTGCTGTCAGAGGCAGGCTGGAACTCTGTAGTGAGTGATGAAACAGAAGATAGGAGAATTTTTTTGGCTAAATGTTTTGTTTATCATTCTTATCATGGTCCAGATGGCACTGTGAAAAAAGAAAAATCAACATATCTTTCAAACCAAACTCGATCAGCTTTGCTGCATGTTTCGTTTATGGGCATAACAAAGCTCTGAAAATAACTCCAGCATACAAGCTTTTCACAGTCTGTATGTCATGCATGCCAACATGTCAAGCACGCCAGAAATGACACATATTCCAAAGGGCTTGTGCCAGGGAACTGACTTGTGCCATGCCAGTGCCATGACCTATGACAGTCCTACGACAATGTCATGTTTAAATGATTGAGCTGTTCAGTACCACCCATTCTCCAATGTTTGTCTGTGGAGATTCCATGGTGTGCGCACATTATATTATATATATATATATATATATATATATATATATATATATATAGATATAAATTTTTTTTTATTGGTGAACAAACGCAATGGTCTCAGTTGATCCTAAATGCTTATTTCACACGTTTAACAAAGAAAAAAAATGAGATTTGTCTTTCTCAGGGGAAATTATTAATGTGCACAATTGTTAGGCAACTGAATTTCAAATAATTTTTTTTCACTTACTTTTTTATTCTTCAGTCTTGAAGTATTATTTAACAAATAACTAACACAAAATAACAATTAACAAAAAACAATTTTGGCCCTTCAAAACTATTCAGTGTTGAACATAGCCACTCTTCCATCCAATGAATCTGTCAGTTTCTTGATCTGCTCAGGGCCAGTTTTAGCTGACGCTGCCACCATAGCTTCTGAAATGCTGTTCAAAGAGGTGAACTGTCTTCCCTCACTGTAAATCTCACACTTGAGAATGGCCCAGAGGTTCTCAATAGGGTTTGAGCCAGATGAGGAAAGGGGTCAGGTCATCATTCTGTCATCTTTGATGCCTTTTCTGGCTAGCCAGGAAGTGATGTACCCTGGTGTATGTGATGGAGCATAGTCCTGAGTAAAGATCATGGCCTTCCTGAATGTTGCTGACTTCTTCCTTTTCTTCTACTGCTTGAAGAAAGTGCCAGTAGGTTTGGGAGTTGATTTTCAGTCCATCTTCTATCTGAAAAGGTCCAACTAGCTCATCATTAATGATGCTGCATCCCTCTGATAGGCATTTTACAATCTTTGACTTTTCAGTCTCAGTTAAATCTCTTTTTGTCTCATTGTCCAGAGGTAGAAAAGCTGCCTAATAATTATGCACACCTTATATAGGATGTTAATCACTTTAAGCCACACTCTTCCTCATTAAACAATTAAACTTCACCTCAAAATGATTATACCCAGTTAGCATTCAGGTTTATATGGTTAACATTTGGATAATATGTACAGAAATAATGATCGGATCATAATACTGACTTGTGTAATAATTGAGCATGCAGTGTATATATATATATATATATATATATATATATGTGTGTGTGTGTGTGTGTGTGTGTGTGTATGAATGCAAATCTATATGTTATGTTGATCATTCTTACTCATGTCATGGGACCAAGATGAAACTGTGAAAAACCCGTCAACCTGTCTTTCAAAACAAACTTGGTCGGCTTGCTGTAAAATATGTAATTTGTGGGCATACCAAAGCTCTGAAAATAGCTCCAGCATACTCTGTCTTTCAGGTAAAAATAACAAGCTTTTCACGTGTCAACCAGTGCAGAAATGACACCTATACACAGACATCACTCAGGCCCTGCGAAACAGACGGTGGTTTGCAGTTTTAGACAGGATGTGCATAATGAAGACTGTATTTATGTTCTTTCTTTTAAAACCAGACATCTGAAACGTAGTCACACTGATATTTACTGACTCGTCTCAGTTACATTTTACACCTCACGACATGACGCTGATGTCTGCGTAAGAGTCATGGGTTTTTACAAAGCCTCCGAGAGACAGAATGCCAGACAGTGACAGGAAACAGGGACAAACAACATGCAGACAGGAATGTGACAGAAAGACACAAAGACAGTAATATACTGCTAAAATCAGAATTTCAGGAAACCATCACTATGACACAACACATTGCAGCAGCTTACTCATTTTACAACAGGAGGTCAAATTGAGAACAAAGAGCTTTTCATGGTGTCCTATTTCATGGCCTATTTATTTACAACATAATAAATTACAGCGTATATTTTCATGCTGTTGGCACGGTTTCATCTGATTGGCACAATTATGCTTATGCTTCTCCAGCTCTGTATATATGTGTATGTATATACAAAAAATACCAAAATGATCTCAATTGCATATTGTTTTCGGCTTACTGTTCTCATTTCTTTCTGAAATATAATTTGCTTTGGCACCACCCCTGAAAAACGCAGAGGTTTGGTGCCAAAAAAAAACCAATCCCTTCTTCTTAAGAAGTCAGAGTGGAATAACTGGTACATGGAATAATAACACGAGTTGGCAAACTCTCACCAAACTCAAAGATTAAATTCCTGTGTGTTAATGACCAGGAAGAGTCATGGTTAAGTTCTACATCAAATATTTGACAATTGTGCATCATTTTGACTAAAAATGAGTATTCTTAATAAACAGGACTGAGAAGTAATTATCAAGTGGTACATTTTTAAACTGAAGTAAACTGAAAAAAATAAAACTAATAAAAAATTCTTTTGAAGCAATTTGAAATTAATAAAGGTGATTTTTTTCTTTTTTGGATGAGAAAAGTATGTGGCTGCTAAACCCGATAATTTGAAACCTTAGTTCATTGTAAATATGCTTGACTAAACAGCACCTTGTCTACTATCTGTTGCACTTTAGCACATATCTACAGTTTCTTAAATGTGAAGTATTTGGTGTTATCTAACAGAAGGAAAAAAGTGAAAAAAAGAGCAGAAAAACCAGTCTCACTGCAAACTGTCAGAACCAAAGAAAAAAGCATAGCTAACAGGTAGCGTAGTCCTTACGATACAGAATGTGAAGTCTTTGAAAAACAAAGTCTGAATAGAAGGTATAATAAACAAATGCCTCCCTAACAAATTAGAAAGCAGCATGTCCAAAAGCAGTTGAGAGGGAATCCGAGGTGATCACATCTGTGTGGCAAAGCCAGTTTAAGCTGAACATTCCTTTCTGTCAGATCTGGGCAGTGACGGAAAAATAGCAAACTGATAACGAAGAGTTTTTTTAGTCAGTATTAAACTGGCTTTACCACTTCTATTGCATACAACATGAAACAAATGTGGTTTTTTCCCAAACGTGAGATACACTTGTACAGGCTTACACCAATCAGCCATAACATTATGACACCTGCCTCATATTGTGTTGGTCCCCCTTTTGCTGCCGAAACAGCTCTGATCCGTCGAGGCATGGACTCCACTGGATCCCTGAAGGTGTGTGTGGTCTCTGGCACCAAGACGTTAGCAGCAGATCCTTTAAGTCCTGTAAGTTGTGAGATGCGGCCTCCATGGATCGGACTTGTTTGTCCAGTACGTCCCACAGACGCTCGATTGGATTGAGATCTGGGGAACTTGGAGGCCAAGTCAACACCTTGAACTCTTTGTCATGTTCTTCAAACCATTCCTGAACAATTTTTGCAGTGTGGCAGGGAGCATTATCCTGCTGAAAGAGGCCACTGCCATTAGGGAATACGATTGCCATGAAGGGGTGTAACCTGGTCTGCAGGAATATTTAGGCAGGTGGTACGTGTCAAAATAGCATCCACATTAATGCAAGGACCCGAGGTTTCCCAGCAGAACATTGCCCAGAGCATCACACTGTCTCCACCAGCTCGCCTTCTTCCCATAGTGCATCCTGGTGCCGTCTCTTCCCCAGGTAAACGATGCACACACACCCGGCCTTCCACATGATGTAAAAGAAAATGTGGTTCATCAGACCAGGCCACCTTCTTCCATTACTCCATGGTCCAGTTCTGATGCTCACATGTCCATTGTAGGAGCTTTGGGTGGTGGACAGGGTCAGCATGGGCTCTCTGACCGCTCTGCAGCTACGCAGCTCCATACGCAGCAAGCTGCACTGCACTGTGTGTTCTGACTCCTTTCTATCAGAGCAGCTTTAACTTTTCAGCAATTTGTGCTACAGTAGCTCTTCTGTGGGATCAGACCAGACGGGCCTTCACTCCCCACGCGCCTTGGGAGCCCATGACCCTGTCGCTAGTTCACTGGTTGTCCTTCCTTGGACCACTTTTGTTAGGTACTATCCACTGCACACCGGGAACACCACACAACACCTGCTGTTCTAACATCTGCTGTTTTAAAGATGTTCTGACCCAGTTGTCTAACCATCACAATTTGGCCGTTGTCAGAGTCTCTCTGATCCTTACACTTGCCCATTTTTCCTGCTTCCAACACATCAACTTTGAGAACCGACTGGTCACTTGCTGCCTAATATATCCCTCACCTTTACAGGTGCTACTGTAACGAGGTAATCAATATTATTCACTTCACCTGTCAGTGGTCATAATGTTCTGGCTGATCGGTGTATAATAGTAAAATAATTATATTATTATGCTGCATTTTTTATTAAGCTGCAATAAAAATAAAATCAGATTTAGTCCAAAAACACAAACTGCCTAAAATAAATAATGCTACTGAATTGGGGAGTAATGATGCATCTTGATGGAGTGAGTGGTTCACAACATGGAAATCAGAGTCTATTACTTATATATCTAATGCAATTGCACTGTTTGAACACCAGAGGTCCCAATCACTGGTGCGCGTCCCACAGAGTTCAGTTACATACACCAGCAGCTCCAGACCACAATAGATTGCAATAGAAGAGAAAAAAGTACCAGCAACAATGTAGAATCACAAATATGATGGAGTTTAATTTTATTCTAGCATATTATTATTTATTTTTATTATTATTTTTATTATTACAGATGATATGAGGAGGGCAGGTGGTCTCGTTTCTGAGAAAACATAATAACACCAATCTAAAAGCACTTAAAATTAAAAAATGGACTCTGTCCTTACTGCTAAATTGCAAAATCAAATAGTCAGTTATCCCAGGGGACATCTGACTCTCATAACCCCTTAATGCAAAATAAAAAAAAAACAAAACAAAACAGAAATAAATTCCGCCTTATAACCAACTGTTGAAATATTAAGCATACTTCTATGCAAATATGTTGCATTATATTTATTTCCTGAAGCTTTGTTTTATTTCCAAACTTTTCACCCCCAAAATAATTTTAAAATGTAGATGCAAAATATTTAGTATTGAGTAAATGTTAAAAAAAAAAAAAAAAAGATTTATTAAAAAACAGTTGGATTCAAATGGACATAAAAACTGGGTTTGCACTGAGTCCAGTATAAAAACCAAATCAACAATCATCATGACTTTTTATTTTACATTTAAATGAATTGATAGAAAAAGTACCGAAGTTAAAATTAGAGTAATCCAATACTATATCAAGTTTATGATTCTTTTTTTTTTTTTTTTTTTTTCATTTAAAAACAAAAAAATTCATTGACACATCAATGATTTCAATGATTAATCTTTACATTCCTGCATTGTTTCACAGGAACGTCATTTTCTGAAAACATGAGCAATGCAGTGGCTCATTTTGAAAACATGTGAAATAAGGTGTTCACTGGCAGCACTTAAAAAGCTGTCAGTGAAGATTCCTACTTTTATCTGCTCTCTTGTAAATAAGGAAATAAAACGCTGTGTGTGGTGCACTTATAGCGAAATAATGAGTGATAATTAGTTTACACCCTGACGTTGTTTATTTTCTGTAACAGCATGTCTTGAAGTGTTTTATTTAACTTACTTATTAACGAACGACGTATTGTATTTTTTAATCCATTAATAGTTACATTTAATGTTAAGCAACATCCTGAAAAAAGTTAGTTCCTGTTGTCATTTATGTTATAGCAGCTATGAACAGTCTTCCCTCATATATCTTTTAATCTCTCTCTTGAAGTTAATAAGACAATCAGCCCATCATGTTACCGAGAAACCACAAAGCGTAAACTCTTCTGTCCTGAACTTTATAAATGGGAAAATTCTTAAAGAGCTCTTTGCTTGTTCTTCTGGGGAAAGCCTTAAATAACACATTACAGGTATTTTACTTAATATAATTCCTTATCAAAAGGTAGAAAGAAGAACCCATAAATATCCAAAGAACCCCTGAGAAAAACGTCTTGGACAGAAATGTAGCACTCTGATTTTATAAGCCTTATTTGTAGAAGTTGTGCTTTGTTAACTCCAGTCTGTAAAATATCGGCAGACATCAAAGAGTTACAATGATAGTAATGAAAACAAGTTTTGAATACCGCCGGCAACATGACAAACGCAATCGATACCGCATGATTGTTGTTTACATGTGAAAAATCTCTGATTTTCCTTCCTGTAAACTGGAGAACCCAGTCCAGGGCCTACACGCAATCCCACAATTCACCTGTGCTCACTGAGATATGAACATACCTAGCATTGCCATAGGCATTGTCTCACACACACACACACACACACATACGCATGTTACCAGTTAAACCTTGTGGATGTGTGTATGCAGCTGCAATGCAGTATAATAATAATCATTATTAATAATTATTATGAGCAAAGATGTGTAACTGTTGAGCAGATTCAATGTTTGAGATAATTACGTTAATTACTGGATGACATAAATTATGGTGTGTGTTAATTACGCCATGTTCTGGGAGTGTGCAGTAGAGACAGACGTACGCCCGATCCTGAGGGAATCCTTAAAAGTACATTCTGTACGTCCTTATCTTAGAGCTTATGGCGAACGTGTTTTGAAATAAAGCTTTGAAACAATTTGATATTCAGGATAAATTCAAATATATCAGAAGTAGCTGTGCTAATTTATGCGAAAAAAAAATGCTGAGAAAGTCTTTCCTGCCACATGTCCTGAGTGTTATTTGGCCAGTGTTACGATAAGCATGCAGAAACGCACGATAATGAAATCTTCGGTTATTAGGTCACACATAGAGGTGTAATGACCCCAACCTAATAAACACACACACACACACACACACACACACACCACAGGGGGGCGCTGTACCAAAAAATACTCTGTTTTTTTTTTCTTATTAGCTTATAAAATGGATACCGTCAGCAATATAGTATCATGTGGTGATGTGACGTCATCGTTTAATGATTAACACATTTAATAATTAACATCCTAGGTGTTTAGCAAATTATAATCTTTGTCATAACCTAATTGACCTCTGTTCCTGTCTGTTACGCACCTCGCTCATTCACATCTTTCAGTTCTCACACTTTTTGTTTTTTTGTTTTTTTCAAGAACTTGCAAGTATAAAATTCTTATAAACACCTAACGAAAAGGTTTAACCCTTTAATGTCTGGGGCAGTAGCTTTATTTTCTTACGCTTGTAAATGTATCAGTCAGAACTCTGACTGAGGTGAATGAGTGAAAAAGTTTGCACACCCTTACTTTATTTAGTGTGTACGGTTTTCCTTATCTTCTTTGTTCACAAGTGACAATAAAATAAATGTTACGCTTATATTACTTTAATCAGAAGGAAAAGCCTTTTAAGAAACGATGAACTGTTAACCATCCAAAAAAAAAAAAAAAAAAAACACATAACCCAACCAAAAGATTGAATCTAGAACCCTATAAGAGTTCCTTGACTTGTCCCTTAGGAGGAACTCTACATAAAACTCTCCAACAGAGGGTTTAATCACAGATGGTTCCAAGTAATAGCCCTTTAAGAAGCTCTTAACTATCTGAAAAAAAAAAACCCTTCTGTAACCCAATCAAAAGATTAAATCTTCTTGTCCACTCCTGAACACTCCTAGGCTCTACGCAGAACCCTACTTCAGAGAAGGTTTGACGTAGAAGCCCTTAAAGAAACAATGAGCTCTTAATGATCCAAAAAAGAGTCACGTATGATGTAATCTAAACAAAAGACTAAATCTACAACCCTTAAGGGTTCTTTGGCTTGTCCCTTGGAGGGACCCTCAAAGGTTCTATGTAGAGCCCTAAAAAAAGTAACTAACTAAACTAAAATAACGTGGATGGATCGTTTCTTACCACGGATAATAGATGCCTTCAAAATTGTGGGTCATGCTGATGTCACATGACCTTTGATCCAGAATGAAAGGGAACAGCTGAAGGTTGTGAATAAGGAAGTGAGATGAGACTGAGCCGCTCAACTTCTCATATTTTTGGTACTGTAGGAGTCTGAGGTGTGTGTGAGGTGTGTATAGGGTGTGTGTGAGGTGTGTGTCCAGTGTTGAATTACTTCCCTCCAGGTGATGAGTAGTAATAACCAGTAATAATCACTGCCCACTGAAGCAACGTGACGTATCAGTGGTGTGTGTCTCGTCGCTCTGAAGCCTCTTTGACTGACACGTCTTCAACGATGGAGGACGTTTGATTAATTTCCAGGTCACACACTGAGGAAGAATCAAGAACATTATTGAGAAGTAGTTTTGGCACCCCAACACTACCTCCAGTCTCCTCACCTGACTGTCAGTCAGTCAGTCAGGCAGTCAAACAACTGAACCAATCAATCAATCAATCAACTCTTCACTCAGTCAGACAGCCAATGAATGAATGAAAAAACCAACCAATTAATCAATTAACTAGCCATTTAATTGGACAGTCAATAATCAATCAACAAACCAATCAATCAATTAATTAATCAATCAGTAAATAGATCAATCAATCAACAAACATACAAACAGAACAATCAATTAATCACTCAGTCAATGAATCAATCAATAAATCAACAAATGAACAAATCAACCAATTGATTAAGTCATTCCTTCATCTTCAGTAAGCACATTATCCTCCTCAGTGTCATGATCAATCAATGAACCAACCAATAAACCATTCAATCAATTGAATCAATTAACTAATCAATCAATCAATCAATCACAAACAAACAAACACTCAGTCGGTCAGTCAGTCAATGAATAAATCAAACAAACAAACAAACAAATCAAATAATCAATTAAGAAACCAACCACCCATTCAGTCAGTCAGTCAGTCAGTCAAAGAATAAACAAAAAAACAACTAATCAATCAATTTATTCATTCAACTTCAGTAAGTGCATTGTCTTCCTCAGTGTCATGGTGGATCAATCCCAGAGTCAATCCCAAGAACACCACTTTGAATGGGACCCTGCACACACACACCCTGCACACACACACACACTCATTCACACCTGGGGGCAGTTTAGAGTCACCAGTTCACCTACCGGCATGTTTTTGGGAGGGGGGAGCAAACCGGAGAACCCAGAGATGGACATGCAGACCCAGAGAGAACATGTGTAACTCAACACAAACATTAACCTGAGCTCATGATGGACTCAGGAACCCTGGAGCTGTGACGAGATGTTCCTCAGACACACAGTGACCTCCAGTGGTCAGATCATGTAAGAAAGTTCATTCAGGTTCAGAAAGGCTGGAACGATGCCTGCAGGGAATATATATATAATACTCTGGAATTATATTATATACATTATACAGTGTATAAAAACTGGATTTCAGTTTAATATAAATGTGTCATCAAAGCAGATGATGAAACTGTAAATAAACCTCATTTTCATATTTTAACCACTGTTCAGTTTGAGTCGTCCTTCTAGCAGAAGCACCATCCGTTCTTCAGGATTTTCACACGTTTAATCTCAGACAGGTGTTGCTTGTAGGATCATTACTGCTCACCACCTGGAGGGAAGTAATTCAATACTGCACACACACCTCACACATACCTACACTTTCACACACACACATACACTCCTACTATACAGTAGGAGTGTGAGGTATGTGTGTGTGGCTCAGAGGCTGTCTAGTCTTTCTTCTTTTCTCACAGTGAAAGCGCCATCACGTCTTCCTTTCCCTCTCCTCTCCGGGTCAGAGGTAATGCTGAGAGTGTTTAACGTGTTTCTCATTCAACCATTCAGCAATCTTTCTGCTATCATGCTTTTGGAAAACCCCGGGGAAGTATGTTTTTTTTTTCATGGTTTTGAGAACAGAGAACATGTGAACACTCCAACTGCCAGAATCATTCCTGCATACTTACTTGTTCTGTTACGTTTGCATTTTTAAAAGTATTAATATTTGTCTAACGAGACATAAATACTGTCCCAAGAAAGAAATCTATGAAATTTGTGAGTGTATCCAAACGTATAAAATGATTACAAAGGAATTTGTATGAAATAAAAGCACATTAAAAAAGTTTATTAACATATTTACAGACAGCGTTAATCAGCAATTCACAAATGATGTGTGTAAACTTGTGTACAACAGGAACAAGAGCAGAGTTTTATTTTAAAACACTGTAAATGTAGAACAGTATAAACTACACCATCGTATACTGTACAGACAGAAAGCAGGAAATGTGGCATATCACTGATAATGACAAATATTTACACCAGACGTGTCGAGCATGGCAGAGGTACAGCAACTGTAGTTAAAAAAAAAAAGATAACAAAATCACAAAAATAACAAAGCTAAGAGAAAGCACAGCGTACATCAAGAACATCACGGGTTCCTGAGGAGAATGATCTCGGTGTTAAAACTAAGAAGTAACAGAGCATCAGGGACCTTCATTTCCTGTGTACGCGCCCAAAATTTACCCACAATTCCAACAAAGCAACATGGCGATGGCTGTAATATAAATAATTAACCATGCAATAAAGCACCAAGTCATAATCAATGGCTCCGGTTAACTCCCTAGAATTCTCTATAAAATAAGTATAGTATCTCTATAAAATAAAAGCAAAAGAAAGGGGGAAGAATGAAAGTAAGACAAGATGGATGGAAGGAAGGAAAAAAGAAAGAAAAAAGAAAGAAAATAAGGAAGGAAGGAGGGAGAAAAAAGAAAGAAATGTGAAACGAGCTGATAGAGCTGATTGGTCGGCTGAGGAAGCCGTTATGACATCACAAGTCGGAATTTGTGGAGCGCCTGCCATACTATAGAAACCATCTCTCCCGTCTTTCCTATTTCCTATTCGGGAATATTCGCCACACAAAAAAGAAGAAGTGGAATAGGCCACACCCACAAATCATACAGAGATACGAAAATTATACAGACGATAAGACAGAAGGTGATTCAGGCTGACAGGCATTGTGGGTAATGAAACTGCAATAATGAAGTTCAGGGTCATAATTACAGACTCGGAAGTAAAGAAGATTAAATATTTGTGCTTTAATTACGATATGATTACGAAAAACTCTGCAGCACTCAAAACCATGTAAGAAACTTAAAAACGAAATGCAATCTGCTGAAATAAGAGGACAAACTTCAGGCTTTTGTAGACTTTTGAGGTAAAATGAATAAAGAGGACAAAGAAAATCCCCTAAACACCAAATTACACATTGATTGGTGTTGCACTGATCATGTGATCACTCAGCTTTACGTAATTTAACTGTAAAAAATATTAGGATAAAAGTGTGTAGAGTGTGTTTTTCCCTGACTGACAGTGCGACGCTCTTCATCTGTGTTACAGTAAATACGCTAATGCCACTAACGAGTAAATGCTAGCAAGTACACGCTAATTCCTAGCTAATAGTCCCTGGCCCGTCCATGTCCTCAGTCGAGCTCCTCCTGTTCGTCCACTACGGTGAAGATGTCGTTGAAGAAGTACGCTGCGACACTCGTAGGCTCTTCGTCTCCTTCTGCTGCGCTCGGGTTCACGCTCGACGTCTCGGCCTGCGTGTGTGAGCTCACCTGATAACCACAGGCAAGGGGGAAAAAAAGATTAAAAATAAAAGATATAATACAAAGTTAAGCATCTAGGTGTAATAAATATTCAATACATAAATATTCACCGCACAGTTTACTATGCTACGTTGCATAAGTAAGGAATAAAACGCTGTGTGTGGTGCTGTTATAGTAAAATAATCAACAGCACGGTGGTGGGATGAAGTGAAGTTACTGTTACTGTGCTGAAGGGTTTTATTCCTCTTATACCACAGCAATAAACAATAACATATCAGAACGAGCGCCACAGAGCCACAGAGCTGTAGTCAATGGAAAAGTTCATTGAGAGAATAAAAAAAGGAATGAAAGAAATGCTGTGTATGTGGTGTTTACGTGTGGAGGTGGAGTTGGAGGCGGAGCTGAAGGCGGAGTCGGAGCGGAGGTGCTCGGTGCGGCTCGTCTCCGCTCTGTACGAGACGTGATGACGGCGGGTTTTTGAGGAGCCCGAGTGGACTCTGAGGGTCTCTGTGTGCTTGTACTGGACATGAAGGACAGGAAGCCTTTAGGTCTCCTACCAGGTCTACAGAGGACGAGAAACATCAGCAGTGATATCACACTTTCACATCACAACTATTTCACAACTTTCACAAGATCCTATTTAAAAAAAAACGCCTTCACATTTTGTCTAAAATAAAGCCGCACTACTGTTTCTTTTTTTTATACAAATACTGTTTATCAAAATAAGTTAGCAAGAATCCTAATAAATGGATTAGTAAATTAGATTTAATTCACTTCCTAATTTAATTTAACCCCAAAATGTTGGACAATCTTCACCCATAATGTAAAGTGGGTGGGGCTAAATTCCTCCCGAAGCTTTAAGAATCTTTAACAAGTAATCGCCAAACTAAAGTAATCGCTAAACTAAAGCTAACCTAGTGAGAGAAAGCTAACCTAGCAAGGAAAAAATAACCTAACACGTGAAAGCTAACCTAACGAGTAACAGAGCCTAGTGAGCGTAGCTTCTACGTAACTGTGGGTTGGTATGTGGAGGATAAACAATCCTGATTCTTTGATTCTGAATCTTGCACTGAGGGCTGTCAATCGAGTGTGCTCATTAGAATATTAAGCCACACCCATTACAACAATCCTCAGTTGGGTCTCAGCTGCTGTTTAAGAGCTTTATCACATTTTCTAGCTTGCTTCTAGCTATCACATAACACATAACTGAAACAGCGAGCTAAGTTCAGGCCACGCCCACTCACCTCGTCAGAGGCCTGGGTGAAGCCAGGGGTGTGATTTGATTGACAGGTTGTGACCCCGCCCCCACCCCACTGGCACTAGGCTCCACAGGGTCAGTCCCTGGAAGGTCGATGTTTCCAACAACGCCTTGGGAAGAAGCAGAAGCAGAAGAAGAAGAAGAAGACGCAGCCTGAGGGGGCGGAGTCTCTGTCCTGACAGGTGGAGGTGAGATTACAGGACTCGAAGCAGTGGAAGTTTTGCTGTTTTTAAACAAAATGTCTGATGATGAAGCTGCTTCTTTATCCAAAATGGCTGATGATGAAGCTGCTTCTTCTTTATCTAAAATGTCTGCTGATGAAGCTGCTTCTTCTTTATCCAAAATGTCTGCTGGTGAAGCTGCTTCTTCTTTATCCAAAATGGCTGATGATGAAGCTGCTTCTTCTTTATCCAAAATGGCTGATGATGAAGCTGCTTCTTCTTTATCCAAAATGGCTGATGATGAAGATGCTTCTTCTTTATCCAAAATGGCTGATGATGAAGCTCCTGGTTCTTTATTCAAAATGGCTGATGATGAAGCTGCTTCTTCTTTATCCAAAATGGCTGATGATGAAGCTGCTGCTTCTTTATCCAAAATGGCTGATGATGAAGCTCCTGGTTCTTTATCCAAAATGGCTGATGATGAAGCTGCTTCTTCTTTATCCAAAATGGCTGATGATGAAGCTGCTGCTTCTTTATCCAAAATGGCTGATGATGAAGCTCCTGGTTCTTTATCCAAAATGGCTGATGATGAAGCTGCTTCTTCTTTATCCAAAACGGCTGATGAGGAAGCTGCTTCTGTTGAGGCCAATGAAGAAACTATCTCTAATGACATCTGTCGTGGTTCTGTTTCTTCTAACATCATCTCACATGAGGAAGCATCTGCAGATCTTGTCTCGTCCGAAGGCGGAAGGTCACGACAGGTTTTTCTCTGAACTGGGTTGGGTTTGATCTGCAGTTTTGCTAAAAACAGGAAATGAACGTAGATAAAAACAATTTTAGAAATGACAACATATCCAGAGATGGGCTGAGTGTATAGGAGCTAAAGGTTAAAATTTGAAAATGTGCCCCATTTCTATCCCACACCTCTTCTGCCTCTTTCTGGAAGTTTTCTCCTCTTAGCAGAAAGGTCAACGTTCTCCTCAGTGTTCTCCTCAGCCTTACGGCTTGATGCTGATGGTTCCACTAGACAAAAATGATTTTAATAACACAGGAGTAAGTAAAATACATGAGAAACACAGTTAAAAACATTACTGCCATTATATTACACAGACACATTATTGCTACAGCACCAATTTAGCCTTACATTGTACATTTCTGAAGCTATTACATAACGAAAAAAAAAAAAAAAACACCAGTAAAGCAGAGCCCATGCGTTTGCTTTTTTTGTCCCATGACTTATTTTTCCTCTTGATAAATAAGAGAAAACAGAGAAACAGAAATAAATGATTAGATAAAAGTACTAAGGGTTGTAAATTACGGCTCATGCAGATGAAAATGGTCACCGATATTGATTTTAGATGCTAAAAATGACTGATAATATCCACTGACATAAATTTATATAGTCAGAAACTTGGTACTACCAACACCAAGTTTCAGTTAACGCTAATAAGACAAAAAAAGCTGCAACCTCTCATGTTATTGAAGAACCCCAAAGCGTAAACTCCTCTGTCCTGAAGATGTCAGAAAACCTAAAGTTACAGCTTTACCTCTGACTATTACAAAGCACTGACACTGGAGACTCCTTCCAGAAATATTACAAAGACAAAACTTGACCATATCAACGATTACATGCATCCGCCGTACATGAGCCGTTACCATAGAAACGATAATGTTATAGAACGAGTGCATTAATATAAACCTGCACTATTGTCAGAGGTTCTGTTACAGAAAATTAATCAACACCTTCTGACCAATCAGAATCCAGAATTCAGCAGCGCTGTGGTGCAATAGGTGTGTTAGAACATTACATACTTAACGCTAAAGCACCTTAAATTTTCTGAAATTTCCTGAAACATTTTATCGTGAATGTTTTAGGTGTAATGTTCCAAATGATTTTCCAAATCTGATGTGCTGGTTTTGTACGTTTTACTGCAGTGCAGTAAAAATGTTGGCAGAATTTAAGAGTTAAAGCTAAAATGACTCACCAGCTGGTTCATCAGGTCCCTCTGGAGCAGTAATCTGGAAAGAGAAACAGTAAAAAGAAACATTAGATACTTTTTAATTATCATATTTAAGACCATGTCGATAAAGATATTAAGTCTAGTCATAACTATAGAGGAACAGATTCAGTCCAGAAAGTTTTTCTGACATAACACTGAACAGACGTTGGACTGGCGCTCTTCGGATGAGGTTTCTTCTGCCATCATCTGAAAACATCTTAAATGCCATAAACACCAGCAGCTTTCCATTAGCATTTTCCATGATGCTCAAGTCTGAATTTGGGAAACAAGCAACATGTCCTCACGTTCTGAGTTAAAGGAGAATGTTCTCTTCTTCTGATTCGGCTCGAGCTTTCCTCCTCCTTTCCTCGGCTTGTTTCATTTTCTCTGTTCTCAGTCTCTTGCTCTTCTGAGACGGGAATCAATACATCAGGGAGGAGCTGAGAGAAGACCTGATCTCCAGCTGGACCGGTACCTCCCACATCAGCAGTGGCATTTTCAATGGCACTGAAGAAGAGGAGAGGAGAGGTGAGGAGAGGTGAGGAGAGATCTTTTGAGAAGAGAACCCTGTGGTCAGAGCTTTACTGCAGTGTGTGTTGCTGTTCATGTTGATATAGCGCGTTCAGGACTCACCTGATTGGCTCAGAGAGCAATCCTGATGTTGCAGGAAGTGCGAGAGGCTCAGTTACAAGCCCCGCCCCTTCTGTGAGAGTAGGCAGGACCTCAGTGAGAGAGAGAATAAACACCGGCTCATCAGAAGTTGAAGATTCACACACAGATCTAGGAAGTTCCTCAGGATTAGCATCAGGAATCTCCTGCATATCATATAAAATACACAACAATGCTAGGATATAAATATTAACAGTAACAACAATAAATGCTGAATTCCTTTTCTGCTGCAGAGTTAAATCAGTGTTTTACCGTTACAGGATCGTTTGGAGTTTCTCTTTCTGGCTCTGGGATGACGTGAGCGCCCTCGTCTGGCTGCTGAACGTCAGTAGAAATGATTGCAGCAGCTTGTTTCTCATCAGGAACTGTAAAGAAAAAAAACAGAGAAATAATTCACTTCACTCAGGTCTGGTGATGAAGAGTAAGACTGGATCGCGTCCTGCCATTTTTACACACTGCACATTTTTACTGGACACTTCATTACACTTTACTGCACACTTCTACCACATTAGTCATGTTTTAGATGTTTTCCTCTTAACATTTCATCTCCTCACCTGCTGCTTGGTTCTGCTGGATGTCCGTGACGGCGTGTGTGGTTCTGACGCTCCGCACCAGGTTAGGTTTGGGTTTGGGTCCTCGACATCTTCTGACCGACTGAGAGGGTTTCACAGAGCACTCAGAACCCGAAGAACGCGATTTAGACTCACTGCAAAACACACACACACACACACACATACACACACGCACTAATGTTATAGTTTTTAACCTAAAAGGAATGAAAAACAAAACATTTTTATATAAGGGTCTACTTTATGCTGATCATATGACAAATTTTTACTTTCACTAGTTAAAGGAGATATGTGGCAAGTGTTGAAATTTTTGAAGTATTTATTTTTATTTTATGATCTTTTTTTTTTAAATTAATGTATTTTTTTAATTGTTAGTATCACTCTAAACTTTATAAAAACTTGTTTTAGGATTTAGACACTTCTGGGGAATTCATTCAAGTGTGCATGTTGGTATTACTGTTTCACAAAATATAACAGCCAATCAGATTCCAGTATGCAAATGCAGGCCATGTTGCAACACTAGTTTCCCAGGGGAAAGAGGGCGGGGCTTGTGAATTTGGGGGTGTGTCCTATATACATGTGAATAGAGTATGGATTTCTTAATAAGGGTCGAATTATAGCTGCTTCTGCACCTTTTTCTGTTGACTTTTTTTTTGTGGAAATGTTCAACATAGTAAAAATATTAAATTAAATTATTGATCCATTTTACAATCAAAGCCGTGATGAAAAGCTAAAATAAAATGAAGATCTTTTCTACTTGTGTGTTTGCTGTGTTTCTTCTTTTCTCTCATCCTCTACACATGTTGTTTTTCCCGAAACTTCATCCTCCATCTTTTTCTCTAGCGACAGGACAGAGCTACATCCTTCAGTTCTGTCATTTTCTCTTTCTTCACAAATTTCTGCGTTCTGTTCCTCAGGTTCTGGCTGAGAGGCTGGTTTAGGAATGAAGTCTTTCGCTGTTGATGTTTGGGACTCCACTGTTTTTGCTTCTACATGAGCCTTTACTGGAGCGTTGATCGTTTCTGCAGTAGTGGTGACTGCTTCTGCAGGCTCCTTTTGCACGGTTCTGGACGCTCTGCTCAAGTTGGGTTTGGGTTTGGGCAGACGGTTCCTTCGTGTCTTTGAAGCTGCTGGTTCTGGAACGATGACGTTTGAGGTCTCTGGTTGGATTTCGTTAGACAGAACTTTACTTTCCGGAGAGCTACCCGGCTCTGCCGTAGAGGCGGAGTCCTGCGGAGGAGTTGGTGTTAAAGTTTTATCTCCCGTACTGACGGTACTAACTGGATCAGTTTGTAAGGTAATGCTAGAAGAAGGGTCAGAGGTCACCACGTCACAGGTTTCAACCCTGGTCTCAGATTGATCCATCGTTTCCACGAGAACTCCTTCATGGACTTGGCTCGATGACTCTTCGACAATGATGACATCACCTGGGGAAAAAAGCAGACGTTGTTGTCATTAGTTTTAACTGAGAAAAATGAGATGATGTAAAGTGGCATTATGCAAATCTTGATCAACAATACAATGTATTTAACATACATTTAATGCAGTGACATAAATACATTTCAATACGGTACAATTTGGGGCTGTTTTCTAAATGATATAATCTAATCCACTACCGTGTCAGTACTCATTACATTTTAAAAACGTATTTGATTAAGGAATGAGAGGCCACGCCCCCTTTAATGTAAAGCACTACTGAGCTAGGGTTTATGTATTTCAGGCTCACAGGAGAAACTCTTCATCACTGTGACTGATAGGGACAGAGGCCACGCCTACTTAATATGACGCCTTTTCCCACTGGGACTAACAGGCACAAAGGCCACGCCTCCTTCACTGCAACTGATAGGCAACAGAGGCCACGCCTCCTTCACTTGGTCTATGGAACATCGTGACTGAATCAAACTTTTAAAGGTCAGGTGATTAAAGCGTTCTTGCCTGTACTGGACAGTTCTTCAGTTTGGGTCACGTGAGCAGAATGTCCGATGGTCAGGAGAGTCCTCGCTGCTTCTTCAGACACTGAAAAACAAAATCTTTCGTTAGAGCACAGACTGAAATAAAAAGAACAGTTGAAGAAGTTTTACACAGTAAAAACATACACACGCACACACTTTACAGAAACATTAAAAAGTGAACTTCAGATTACCTTCCATGTGGTCCGGAGCCAGGAACTCAATCACACCCTAGAATATTAAATGCGAAATAAATACTGGTTATTAGCGTGATTGTAAGATAATAAAGAACAGGCTGAACACCAACAACAGAAAAAATATTTCGGATACAAACATAAAGTAGCTTTCGAGGTTTTCTCGCTTGTGATGTGCTCACAGGAATGCAAATATCAGGATTTGACGACTTCAAAACAGAGCAGATGTTAGAACCGAAGCTATTCGGGTTATAAAATCGCTTTTATTATACTAGGCTTGTCAAGTAAGGCTGTACCGTACCTAATCATCAGTCATGAAGGTTTTCATTTTCAGACACTTACAACGAGCAGGTCGAGCTGATGCTCGCAGGGCACTGAGCCCATGGGGGCCAGCGCCCTCTCACAGGACGACTCAGGGCACACGGCATTCTGGGAAATTCCCAGGACGTCAGGAACGTTTACTGAGATGTCCAGCTGATGGGCCATGGAGAGGAGAGGAGAGGAGAGGAGAGGAGGAGAGAAGGAGAGGAGAGGAGGAGAGTGATGGGCAAAGCATGCAGTAATAAATATGCATGGTTCCAACATAAATATGCATGATCGAAGAAATTTACAATGATCTACTTTATAAATTCACACACTGATTATTAGGCATGTGCTGATATTATGAGGAACGAGGAAAAGAATTTTGTTTGCTAACTAGCCTGATAACGTATTATTTAATTGTAAATGATTATCTGCACATGCCTACTTTCCCCAACACGTTTAATAAAAATGAATAAAACTGTGAATATGAGTTAGGAATTTGCATGGAATGGTGTGGCAAAAAGTAAAAAGGGTTAATGTCCAGAAACACACACACACACACACACACACACACACACACACACACATACACACACACACACACCTCCTCCATGGTTTCCTCCACCTCAGACTGGACCGTCGTCACAGAGCGTAGCCCCATCGGAACGAAGGCCTGGTTTTCCTCCTCCGCATTCAAGGAATAGTTTTCTTCCTCCTGATTTGTACCATAATCCTCCTCTTCATCCTCTTCTTCCTCAGTAGCCGAGGCACGTAGGGTCAGCAGTCTGGATTTGCCCCTGCGAGGGGCGCGCCATCTGCCCCGTTTAGCCTGAGAGCCCCGAGGCCGAGCATCAGGAGGAAGAGGGGGAGGTGGAAGCTGCTCCTCTTCCTCATCATCCTCTTCATCTGCTGCTGCACGGATCATGTGCTGAGAGAGTTTAGGGATCCGGCCCGACCTGAGAGCGTTCACACAACAGCAACGAGAAAAGTTCCATTTTTAATCGTCTAGTAAAATAGACTTGATTGTATATTTGACACATTTGTGCACTGTTGCATTGTGGGTAATGTACCTCGTCGGCTTGTTGAGAATGTTCTCCTGAATGGCGGTCAGATCAGGCTCCTCCTCGTTCTCCGAGTCCTGCAACCCACAGGAAATGACATCAGAAGAGTGTCTCTTCTTCTCTTGCACTGAGGCTGTAGAATTCTGAATTAAGTGTGGGTTCAAAATAAATAAATAATTCTGATTTAAAACTCTAACATCCGTCCGTCCGTCCGTCCATCCATCCATCTGTCCATCCATCCATCCATTAAACTACCCATCAATCAATCAGTTTACCCATCTATCCATCTACCCATCCATTTATCAGTAAATATACCCATCTATCCATCCATAGTTCTACCCATCCATCTATCCATCAGCCCATTTATCCATCTATCCATCCTCTTACCATCTATCCATCCATCAGTCTACCATTTACCCACTCATATACTGATCTGCCCATCTATTCATCCATCCACATCCATGCAACCATCCATCCATCCATCACCCTAACCATTCATCCATTCACCCATCCATCAACGTACATATCTACCAATCTATCCATCGGTCTGTCAATCCATCCATCCATCCATTTATCCATCCATTAAAAGTTTGTTTATCTATCTATCCACCCACCCATCCATCCATCCATCCATCCATCCATCCAGCAATCTACCCATCCATCCACTCGTCCACCCACCTACTGGTCTGTCCAACCATCCAAGATTAACTGAATTATTGATGATCGAGCACAGCTACGATCACGATTAAACTTAAAATGTTGCAGTGTAATATGAACTACAGTGTATAAAAGATAAAGATGGATGAAACAGTACATTTGAGGCTGACTCCTTGGCGCCGTCTTCCCTGGCTGAGGTGTGTGTGTCCTGAGCTTTTCTCTGCACCACAGGACCTCTGTTCCTCCACCTCCGCACCGGTTTCACACCAAAGCTCTCAGTTTCTTCTTCCACAGAGTCCAACCTGAACACACAGCCACATCCATAACATCACCAACCACAGCACAGCCTTTAGAAACGCCGGACACATGCATTTCATCTTATTTTTAGTGTTGTCCTGTTAGAAGAACAACAACACAGTTATGTGCGTAAATAAAATGGAATTTAATAAAGTGTTTGTTAGTGCGCACTGCAGGTATGAGTGTACAGGTGGAAGTATTCTTACTCATGAACAGGTGACGACTCTTCATTAGCGCGTCTCTCAGCTTCTTCCTCTGCTTCCTGTTCAGCTAAAGATAACCAAACAGACACGTTACAAACGGATCTCACTGATGATTACTGATATAAACGTCTGATGGCAACAGAACACCAGGTCCAGGAAAGAGTGTAAATGAGAGACGGGGAAAAAAATGAGACATCAACTTTCGGCTTCGCACTTACAGACAGGTAGAGAGACAGACATATGGAGAGACATACTTATGGATAGATGTACTGTATAGATGGTTGGACAGACAGGTATAGAATTTGAGGCACAGAAAATGACAGATAGACAGAGAAATAGACAGATAGACAGACATACTGTTTATAGTCAAACGGACAGAGAGAAATTGAGATATAGAAATAGATATAAATATAGAAATATATACAGGGAGATGGATAGACAGGAGGACAGGTACAAACAAACAAATAGTGATTGATATGTAGAGCATGAAAGACAGACAGACAGACAGACAAACAGACAAACAGATAGGGACTCCAAAATAAAGAATGAGATAAAGATGACCAGACAGCGAGGAACTGAGATATGAAGAATGAGATATAGACAGACAGACAGGGACAGAGATATAGAGAATGAGATACAGACAGACAGAGAGACAGACAAACAGTCAGACAGACGGACAAATAGTAACAGAGATACAGAGAATAGGGCCTTTCGCACCGCTTTAGTCCCAGAACTAAATTTACAGTACTAAAGTACTATTTCCCAGTACCGTTTAAAGGGTTGCATTCACACCCATTCACACCGGTTGCATTCACAGTGGGCACTAGGAAGTGACGTAAGCCGGTCGACAGCGACGTCATTTGTGCGCGGCGTTCAACAACGGAAACAAAGAACAACAACGTAAAGAACCGGAGGATGGACGACGCTGTGATCGGAGCTGTGTTTTTGTCGTGTCTCGCGGGTTTCACAGTAATGGACATGGAATGTCCATGTATACGTAAAGCGAAATAAGTCGACGCTACAGTATGTTTACACGGCGTTTTAAATCATGGCGGGTGAGGGTGTTTTCATACACGTTTGGCCAATCGATGTCTACTTACGTCACGGATAGTACCAGTTGTGCTGGTTAGACCCTGCTCCTGAGTAGGAGCTCATTTGGTTCTCGAAAAAGGCAGTCGGTACTAAAATCACACCCAGTTCCGGAGGTGCGAAAACGCCAAAAAGTGGGTAGTTCCACATTTAGTTCAGGTACTATGAAAAGGTTCCCGCAGTGCGAAAGGCCCTAATGAGACAGATAGGTAGATTAAAAAATGTGACATTATGACTGACGCTGACAATACATGTGTATTAATATGTTATAATAATGAATGTATATGTAAATACAATGTTATAAACTCTTTATAAACTCTCACACCTGACTGGTTTGCGTGTTTACTTCTCTTCTGTGACGCTCCTGCTCTCTTCCTCTTCGGAGTAGCGCTGCTCCCTGCATCATTACACACACTCTCGTTCTCCTTCTCTCCCTCCATGGCGTCGCTGCTCGAGCTTTCGTCCTCCTCCGAGTCTGAAGAATAGATCTTTCTCTTCCTCTCTGTAGTGAGAGACACGGACTCTCAGAACAAACCCGAGAAAGTGGATTATAAGGCAAGAAGGAGGAAAAACGGGAGAAAAACATCCAACTCGCCTCCTGGTCTCCGACGGGGAATCTTGGCCATCTGGGAGGCGTGTTTCTTTTTCTTGCGTTTCTCTTCCTCGTCTTTGAGGATCTGTTCCAGCAGCTTGTTGAAGAAATCGAGATCCAAGCGTCGTTTCTCCTCTGAAATCAAACAGCCTTTTATTATAATCGTAAATACACGTCACAGTGTTTCAGAGTTTCCTCTAAAGTCACATCAAGTCAAAGTTCCAGGAAAATTCAGGTGACAGTAGACCAAGAAGAGACCTAGAATTATCGAGACCTAGGAAATTACTGAGAAAGCTCATGTGTGAACAGATTTATCCTTCGATGTGTTGATGTCTCTGAGGCGTCACATTTAAAACATTAACACAGTAAAGTGGCAACATGAAGAAAAGCGAAAGTGAGCAATGAAGAAAAACATTAGGGGAACTGGTAGAGTCCAGGATGTGCTATAGGATTATATATAATCAACAGCCAATCAGAGAGAAGACGCAGGTGATAAAAAAGCATTTGTGTGCTGAGCACTTACTGAACGCTTTGTCTATTCTCCAGGAGTTTGCTCTTTCCTCCTTTTTAAACTTATTCTGAAAGAGGAAAAGAAAAAAACAACTTACATCAGGTGCAGTAATAATCTCTGATAACAAACGTGTTTTGAGGGCATTACACAACACTAAGTGTAACGATAAATAGATAAAACATATGTGTCATTCTGTAATTATTAAAAAGAAATGTAATTGATAGAATTTTAATGTGGTATAAGCAGAATAAAACACATGGGGACGTGCTGTTACAGAAAAATAATCAAATTCGGTGTGGTAACAGTAACATCACCCTGCTGTTGAGTGTTTTATTCTTTTACTTATGTTTTATTCTTTTATTTACACGTATAAACAGCTTCCAATAGCTTTTTCACCGCTTTTAAAAGAAAACTGTTGATCCGATTCCTCATCTAGCACTCACTAACTACTTTTATGGCGCATTAATAACAGGACTAGACCGGAAAAAGAAAATAAATAACTCAAATCATTCCATAACAACGAAGGAGATATCGAACCTCTACTGAACCTGCAGTCCAAACTGTTTGTAGAGCAAAATGATCAGTCACTCCGTTTTTATTTATACCTTAATCTCTATTCGAGCTCGATGAGGAAACAGCTGTCCGATCATGGAGAAGTCCGTCCCCACCATGCTAATGGCCAAGAAAAACATGTCCGTCTCTGGAAAAGAAAAAAATAAAAAACATACAGACAAAGAGAGAAAATGACTTGATTATAGACGTCCTGCATGATAAATGTGTCCCGACGATGTTTATGTTCACACCTCGGTTGGACCAGGGTTTCGTGTAAGTGCCTTTCCTAAAGCTGGAGTAGGTGGTGGTGGATCCGCGCTCGAATATCGGATCTCTCTCCTCCACCGGATTCGGTCCCTTCATCCTCTGCACCTGTACGGTTAAACTACACAACCACAAAACACACATTAATTAAAATATTAATAGTGCTTTTCTTATCAGAAACATTGTTGAATTCTGGATTGTGATTGGTCAGAAGGTGTTGATTAACTTCCTATAACAGCAGCTCTGACAGTAGCGCAGTTTATATTAACACGCTCGTTCTGATACGTTATCGTTTCTATAGCAACAGCTCATTCCTCTTATTGCTCCACAGAAACGGATTTTTAAAAAAAATCACTGATATTGGGCGATAAAGTTTTCTGTGACAAGACTGGAAGGAGTCTCCAGTGTCAGCACTTTGTAAAAGTCAGAGGTAAAGATGTAACTTTATTTTTCTGACATCTTCAGGACAGAAGAGTTTACGCTTCTTTGCGGTTTTTTTGGTAACATGACAAGCTGCGTTTCTTCAAGACAGAGAAAAAAGAGAGGCTGGTGAGGGAAGGAGTGTTTCTAGCTGCTATAGCATAAGCGAGAACAGGAACTAACTTGTTTCACGAACGTTCCACAACATTAAACGTAACTATAAACAGATAAAAAGTATGATATTCTTTAATAAATTACAAATTGTAACTGTTGACAAATTGCGGTGGTATAAGAGAAATAAAACACTTTGTGGTGGTAAGAGGAACTCCGCTTCATCACATCAGCCTGTTGATTATTTTCCTCTAACAACTCCACACACAGTGTTTTATTCTTTACGTAAAACAGTCAGTTTCTGTAACGTCTTACCTTTCCTCGTCTATGATGAGAGATCCGTCCTCGGCCACCTTCACTCTCGGAGCCAGCATCGGTTCTTCCTCCTCTCCTCCTCGCTCCTCCTCCTCCTCTTCTGCTGCGTTCTGTTCTGTCGCTGTCTGGACAGCTGGACTGGAAAAAAAAAGGTCAAATCAAAATTATGATCTATGTTCAGATATTTGCTCTGATGTCAGATACTGTGTGAGAATCTTTAATCCTCAAGCTCTGAGCTCTGATTGGACAGAAACAAGACACATAGTGTAACCAGGCTAGAGAATAAAAATATACACAATAAAACAGAAAGATATTAGGGCTCAGTATGAGATACTGCTCAGAAACTCTTACGCTGCTTTTGGAGAAGAAGGGAAATCCGTCTCAGCTCTCTGCTCCTCCTCAGTGTACGACCTGCAAACCACGAGAGCTGGAACTTAGAAAATAAAACAGCTGAGGCAGAAAAAACAGAAGAGTGTAAGAGTGTAAAGAGGCGTGGCTGTTGTGCTTATCAGCTATAATGAAGGAGGCGTGGCCTCTGTGACTGTCAATCACAGTGAAGGAGGCGTGGCCTCTGTCTCTGTCAGTCTTTATGAAGGAGGTGTGGCCTGTGTGTCAGTCACAGTGAAGGAGGCGTGGCCTGTGTGTCTGTGAGTCACAGTGAAGGGGGCGTGGCCTGTGTCTCTGTCAGTCACAGTGAAGGGGGCGTGGCCTGTGTGTCTGTCAGACAGAGTGAAGGGGGCGTGGCCTCTGTCAGCCACAGAGCTCTTACTTCATCGGGTTAGTAGACGGTAGGTAGTAGATGAGCTCTCTCATGGTCATTTTGGTGTGATCTTTTGTTTTTTTGCGCTCGCTCATTCCAGTCTGTGGTCTCTGGTGCTTCTCCTTCTGCTGAAAAAAAAAAGCACAAATGGGGATAACTTTCTAAAAATTAGATTAAATTAAATATTCGTTATGAAATAGTGTAATAAGAGAATCCACTGACTGATGATGATAAAGTCGTGAAATCTCAATTTCAGCCAAATGACTCAACAAACCGTAATGCAAAATCGAGGTAGAGACTGCAAGACAGAAGAGCACTTACTTTTTCTTTATTCATCTCCTTCTTGAGAAGCTCTCGGAGTTTTCTGGCTCGCGCTAATCTGAGACGATCCACTGGGTCGTTCAGGGTCCTCAGGGCCAGAGGGACGTGTTGCTGTGGTTTCTTACTTTTCCCTGGAGAGCTGAGGTCACTTCCATCCGGGACGACTGGTTCGTTCTGCGACTCGGAAACCGACGCTGGATCAGAGTGAACTTCTTCACTGGGGCAAGAATCAGGATGCGCTGCTGCATTCTGATTGGCTGACTGGGACTCAACTTCGTCCAGTCTGACTGATGGTGTCTCTACGTTGTCCTGAGATGGAGTTACAGGTTTGGGTTTTCTCCGCTTTGATTTGCCATCTGATGGGGCGAGTGCAGCAGGGGGCAGCTCTGGGGCAGATTCTGGGGTAGATAAGTCTTTATCAGGGGTAAGTTCTGTGGTGATTACAGCTTTAGTGGGAAATCTAGAGGCTCTTGAAGCGTTGTGGACGGATGAAGAGGGCAGTTTGGGGGCAGGAGATCGAAATGATTTGGTGGAGACAGGAAGTGGTTCTGGTGCAGATTCCTGAGTCGATTCATGTTTTTCAGGTGATTCGGAAACATCAGAGGAGGTGAGGGTGGAGGCGGGGGGTATTTCAGGGGTAGAATCAGGTCTAACAGGAGTTTTAGGGAGTTTAGAGGAGGTGAGGGTGGAGGCTGGAGTACTTCTGGGTTTGCTGAGGTTGGGCAGGACACTAAAGCGCTTTCTCCTCGTGGACAAAGAGCTGGTGGATGCACTTTGGCCCGCCACGTCCCTTTAAAATAAACAAATAAATAAATAAAGACAACACACACATCTTGTGATGAAAAGAGTTAACCTAAACCTTTAAAAAAAAAAAAAAAAATCTAAAAACATAGATGCTTCCCCAATAAAAGCCCCTAATTTTTTTAAAACCTTTTATAAATTAAGCTAAAAAAACTAATTTTGACTTTTCTGAATTTTTCTTAATCAGTTATTAACAAAGAAAAATCCCTGAATCATGTGATGTACATTACAATGGATATCATTATACTGTAAATTCTATTAAAACTAGTGACTTGAATGATGTCATCATGTAATGATCACTCATTTACGTGTATTTATTTAGTGTAATAAATGAGTGTGTGTGAAAAAGTGGTGCAGTATTAACAGTAATAACTCACGCTGTGGTCACACTGAGATCTGATTGGCTGGTTACATCACCGCTCTGGCTTTCTGCGTTGTCGTTCGTCTCCGTGGCCGGGACAGTAGAAGCAGCTTTGACTTCTGCGACGACCTCCTGACCTCCAGCTTTAACCCCTGCATCATTACTGAGGTCAGCGGGCGTCTCAGTCCCCTGAGGAGTTTCTCGAGACGTCGCTGCAGCTCGGCCCGTCGGCTTCACGTTGGGACGCACGCTGATCCTCGACCTGCGGATCATCCTTACCTGCTGGAAAATAAAACACAAATAAATAATAAAACTTGACGAATAACTAAGGGTTAAAATTTGAAAAAATGGAAAACTTTGAGTTTTCAATTTAAAAAAAAAAGTTTTTAAAATGTCTAAAGATCATGGTTTCCCCAATGAAAGACAAAATTTTTTAAAAGGACAAAAAAGTTCATTAAAGTTAAAGTACCTGTTGATAATACAACAACAACAATAATAATAATAATAATAATAATAATAATAATAATAATAATAATAAAAACAGTGGTTTGATGGTTAGAATTAAACAAGAAACTCCTATGGAAGGACACGAATATTTTCACCAGAAGTAGTAATAAAATTTTTATCAAATTGAATTAAATTAAAAATCCCTGAATATTCTGATTTGGCAGCATAAACAAAACTATGTGCTAAAATCTATTGTTTTTTTTTTTTTTGTTCCTACTGTATATTTCCTGTTAAATCCGATCTAAATCTGATCAGATTCATTCAGAGATGATGAAACTGTCATTATTATTATCATCATTAATCACTGTATTAATAATAATAATCTGCCATGTTGTCACGTGCAGTAATAAATAAAGATTATTCAGACATAATAACATTTGTAGATAATAATATTTAAAGCGTAACTTCTAAATCAAGCAAACATATTGAATTGTTTATAATAATAGCACTTTTAGTTTATTTCATAATTATATTCTGCTGATGTTATTTTTAAGCATAAAGTAACGCTAACTCGGTTAGCTAATCTGCTAGCTACTTCTTAAAGACAGCAAACTAATACTCTAAAAGCAAGCTGCATAAATAACACAAGTCAACACTATTAATACATTTAAAAATGTAAAAACTGCTTACTTTATTAGGAATGTACTTCTGTTGTAAGATCCATTTATCACGGATTAAAACCTAAAAGCAGGAGGTTTTACTGCACTTTCCGACAGCACTGCGTGAACACGGCAACCATAACGCTGTGTTTAGAGACGTCATTTCCGGTTTCTGCGTGTCAACTGAGTCGTGCGCCAAATAGCGGTCTTTTTTCCCCTGATCATATAATGTATATTTATATAAGATCAAAAATAGTATCTATATAACTCTTAAAAGTGTATCTATAAGTTTTATATACTATATATACTGCATATACTCTACAGAATAGTTAGATAAGAAAGCAGGCTTACACACCCGCTAGTGTTCTACCTAGCTAGCAGAACGCAGCCCTGAATGTCGTCACTTCCGGTTGCGAGACATGTCTGAATCTCCATCTTCACATTGTGCTGTTAGTGAAGCTAGCACTCCGGGTTCAGGTGAAGTATTAGCGCAGGAAGAAGATCCTGAAGGTTTTGCAGATTTATCCGAGCTGCCTGTTGAAGTTAGCGAGAGGAGACCGACTTGTTTACGATGCTGGTGAGGTTTTTGTTGTTTTTTATTATTATTATCATCAGGTCTGCAGCTAGCTAGCTAACTGACTAGCATGGCTGTGTTACCTGGATGCAGGTGTTGAATCATTCAGGCGCTGAGGCTGCAGGTGAAGCTGAGCAAATGAGATACAGCTGTTTACAGCTGCTTAGTGCTGTTTTTTTTTTTCCCCTTAAAAAAAGAACAGCTGTATGTAAGTTAGTTTTGGAATCAGTTGTGTAAAATAGAAAATAAGTCCATTCTGAAGATGTAAACAGTCTCTGATCTTATGTCAGCTTGAGTTTATAACATTTTTATAACACTTACAACCTCTTTATAACTGTTATAACCTCTTTATAATACTTATAACCTCTTTATAACTCTCATAACCTCTTTATAACTCTCATAACCTCTTTATAACTCTCATAACCTCTTTATAACTCTCATAACCTCTTTATAACGCTTATAACCTCTTTATAACTCTCGTAACCTCTTTATAACGCTTATAACCTCTTTATAACGCTTATAACCTCTTTATAACTCTTATAACCTCTTTATAACTCTTATAACTTCTTTATAACACTTGCAATCTCTTTATATCTCTTATACCCTCCTTATAACTCTCATAACCTCTTTATAACACTCATAACCTCTTTATAACTCTCGTAACCTCTTTATAACTCTCATAACCTCTTTATAACTCTCATAACCTCTTTATAACACTCATAACCTCTTTATAACTCTAACCTCTTTATAACGCTTATAACCTCTTTATAACTCATAACCTCTTTATAACTCTCATAACCTCTTTATAACACTTGCAATCTCTTTATATCTCTTATACCCTCCTTATAACTCTTATAACCTCTTTATAACACTCATAACCTCTTTATAACTCTAATCTCTTTATAATACTTATAACCTCTTTATAACTCTTATCTCTTTATAACACTTATAATCTCTTTATAACTCATAACCTCTTTATAACTCTCATAACCTCTTTATAACACTTGCAATCTCTTTATATCTCTTATACCCTCCTTATAACTCTTATAACCTCTTTATAACTCTTATCTCTTTATAACACTTATAATCTCTTTATAACTCTCATAACCTCTTTATAACACTCATAACCTCTTTATAACTCTAACCTCTTTATAACGCTTATAACCTCTTTATAACTCATAACCTCTTTATAACTCTCATAACCTCTTTATAACACTTGCAATCTCTTTATATCTCTTATACCCTCCTTATAACTCTTATAACCTCTTTATAACACTCATAACCTCTTTATAACTCTAATCTCTTTATAATACTTATAACCTCTTTATAACTCTGATAACCTCTTTATAACTCTTATAACCTATTTGTAACTCTCATAACCTCTTTATAACTATAGAGCATAAATGTGTTGATTAAATTCATGTACAGCTTTATCTCTGACTGTTAAACTCCTTCCATAAATATTAAACAAACGTCTCCTTACCGTACAGAAACTTCACCACATCAACCGTTACATGGTTTTGAATCTGTTTTTAAAAACCAGGTGAACGAGCTGTTACTATAGAAACAAAGTACGATGTGTCTTTCTTTAATATGTTTTTTAAAAAATGTAATCATGAGCAAATTGCTGTGGTGTAAGAGGAATAAAACGCTCTGGAAGATAAACAGTTTACTCTTTAATCAGTTTCTGGCGGCAGTAACTCCATCACTCAGCATTTCACTGACACACAGTGTTCACTTCGTGCATTTCCTGTTTGTTAATCTTTGTGAATCGTTGTTTTTCTGCTCCTAGCCGTCCGGTGAAGGTGTGTCTGTGTCCGTTTCTCCCCGCCGAGCCGCTGGACGTCTCCACCTGCCTGTACATCGTTCAGCATCCTGCAGAGGTCAGTGTTTTTCCCCACAGCATTAGATGGAACATGATACGGTTCTCTGTCACACACAATTCAACTTTATTCCTGTTTAGTTCTCACTACAATCCAAACGGTGCTGATTTTATATTCTGTATATATCGCAATCAAATCAATACGGTTTCTTGCTGCCCTGCCCCTCAGGAGAGTCGAGTGCTCCGTACCGTCCCCCTGCTGGCCGCCTGCTTACCTAAAGGCAAATGTAAAGTCCTGATTGGAAGACGGTTTAGCGAAGAGAGGTGCGTCTCCTCACGGTCATCCTCGAGTTACTCTCTGTTCGTAATAACGTTGAGTAATCCTGAAACTCCTCCCCCTTCCTCCCGCCCTCAGACATGCCGAGTTAGCGGCCGTGTGCAGAGACGCGCACACCCTCGTCCTGTATCCCGGATCCGACGCCGAAAACCTGGAGGACATGGACGTGGACTTCACCGCGACTCCTCACAACGTCATTATTATAGACGGCACGTGGAGCCAAGCCAAGGACATGTTCCTCAGAAACGCTCTGTTCCACTTACCCAAACAGGTACCGCTTCCTTACGTTATTTATTAAAGAGCGACACATCATCCTTTTTATTCAGTTATTTACCTCTGACTGTTACAAACCGCTGACACTGGAGACTCCTTCCGTAAATGTCCAGTAAACGTCTCCTCACAGAATCAACACATTACGCTTGTTTTTATTTTTATCTGTCGTGCAAATCCCTGTGAACGAGCTGTTACTATAGTAACGATAACGATACCAGAAACTCAGCCGTGAAGGTGAAGCCTGTGTGTTTTGCAGGTGCAGTTAAACAGCGCCCCCTCCAGTCAGTACGTGATCCGCACTCAGCCCACCAACATGTGCCTGTCCACACTCGAGTGTGCTGCTGTCACTCTGTCCATCATGGAGAAAAACCAAGCCATACAGGAGGTGGGTCAGGAGGACGACTCTAACAAGCACCGGTGTGAGGACGACCTCATTTCCTGTGCAAGTTGGAATTGAGGCAAAACATATGATCCTCGGTTTTATTTAAATTAGTCGCAGTTGTGAAAAACAATGTTGCAGCGCTATTTCAACTATATCATATCACTATATTTTTTTTTTACCAAATAGTACGTGTCATTACTGTAACTTTAGATCTCATTATTTTGACTTTATATTATCTCAGATTAGAAGATATTAACTAGAAATTGAGTTACTAAGACACAATAATGAGACATTAAGTAGAAACAATGACAATAATGACACATCTTGAAATATAGCAGCATACTCTCTTGAAGTCAGAAATCAACTAGAAATGACGAGATATCTCGAAATAAAGAAATAAGAACGTGAAATAACAAGATATTAACTAAAAATAACAACGTAAGTCTTCAAAAAAAAAAATTTTTCCCACAACTTGTGGTTCAGGGCTTCTGGAGTAAAGCGACAAATCAGAAGGATTAGCATTGTCTCTTAAAATCACTGAGGTTCTAGTAGAACTCTGACTAGACATCGTAAGAGTTAAGATCATCTTAACTGGGAAAGAGAGAGAGAGAGAAGGTGTTCAGTGCGATGGTCGCTCTACCGTTTAAAAAGGATCATTCACTTCCTGCATCACTGATGCCTCACTTCCTGTCTGCAGGTTCTCCTGAGGCCTCTGCGAGCTCTGTGTTCGTTCCAGCTGCAGCACGGTGCTCAGGTTCACCACAGCAAAGAGCATCTGCTGAAGAGCGGCCTGTACGACAAACCCCTGCCCAAAAACAAGCGCAAGATCAAGAGGATGCAGAAACTCATCACCAACCAGGACGTCTGAGTACCACCAGGACGTCCGACTATCAGACAGCGACCAGGACGTCCGACTATCAGACAACGACCAGGACGTCCGACTATCAGACAACGACCAGGACGTCCAAATATTCACCTATGACCAGGACGTCTGACTGTCCGATTATGACCAGAACGTCTGAATATCCGACTGCAACTGGGACGTCCGAATATCTGATTACAGCCAGAATGTCTGACTGTCCAACTACAACTGGGACGTCCAACTATCCGCCTACAACCAGAACATCCGAATATCCGATTACGACCAGAACGTCTGACTATCCGACTGCAACCGGGACGTCCAACTGTCCACATACGACCGGGACGTCCGACTATCCGACTACGACCGGGACGTCTCACTGTCCGATTATGACCAGAACATCTGACTATCCGACTGGAACTGGGACGTCCGAATATCTGATTACAGCCAGAACGTCTGACTGTCCAACTACAACTGGGACGTCCAACTATCAGACTACGACCAGAACGTCTGACTATCTGACTACGACCAGGACATCCAACTATCCGACTACGACTGGGACGTCTCACTGTCCGACTATGACCGGGACGTATGATGTATGATTGACTCCGACCCCCGGAGCAGAAATGTTCCCTAGATTTTTAAATATTTAACTTGTGTAGGTTTCTTTTTGTTAAGCGATGAGATGTTAATGGAGGTTTTGTTTACTGCTGGAACACTAAACTACAGAGTTATTCACTGGCAACATCTGGATCTGAAGTTAAATGCTGGAAAAACCTTTCACTGAAGGTCCACGGAAGGCTTTTTGTATCTTTAAGCGCTGAGATCAGATTTCAGTGCTGTTTCGTTGTAGTGTTTTCCCTCATGAACGTTGCCGATGTATCAGTAAATCCAGTCTGTGTGACGGTTAAATCTTTTGCTGTCTCATATTTTTAAAAATACACACTCTGTTCTGACACCAGCTGGTCTTAATGTAACTAAAACTTGCTGCTTCTGTGGATTGTGTTTCTCTCTGTTGTGTTCTTAAAGACTGTTTTTTTAAAGAGTAGAATTTAACATCATTTTGGTGAATTTTCCTGAAATAAATGATTTTATAAGGATTTGGATTGTGAGTCAGAAGTGAATATTCCCTTTCATCAAACATCCCAACACTTTTTTATTTATTTTTTAACAACATAGTAATATCTCTGGAACAAATGATGTTAAGATCTGTACACGTGGATCAACCTGCAGTATCTGATTTTGGATATTGGATAAAATCTTTTGGTCTTTGTGGGAAATATTATTTGACAACTATAATTAGAGCTCGATGTTTAAGATCTAGATATTCTCAGTAAATACAGAAATACGTACACGTGTATACACACTAATCTGGTAAAGTTCCAGCTCATGAAATGAAAAATAATTGGTAATTATTAAGAAAATACAATTAAGTCTTGTTTTATAGTATCAGTGAACTTTAGAAAATATTACAAATCAGTCAAAAACTATTAAAGTATTAAAAATAGCTTGTAAGTGTTGAGCTTTAAAAATAAAATTAAAATGTATTTTATCAGAATGTTCAGGACAATAAGGAAAAGTTATTTATCTCGTATATCTTTATAATAAATATCTCATTCATCAAATATTTCCTCAGAAAATGAGGAAATTTCTGAAACCCATTTGTTCATCTCAGATTTTTTTGTATAAAATGTAATTTTGTATAAAACAAATTATGTGATATCCATAATAACATAAATGTTTTATTTATTTTTTGCAGTTTTTAGGCTTTTCTTGTTGTTTACTCTAAAAATGTTTATTAATGAGACCAAATCGATTAAGAAAAATTCTGCCCTTATGTATATAATATTCATAATATTCACATATTAAAATCATAATATTCACATTATAATTAATTATTCAATATGCAAATCTATATACGAGAAATAACATTACAATATATACAACTTTAATTTAAAATTAGAGTCAAAGATTCTAAGCAAGATGTAGAGATAAAGTGAAAAGAAAAAGATCTTGCCTGCTGAATTACTTCGTTGTTGTTGTTGTTTTTATCGGTTTTTCAGCTCGATATGAATTTACTTCCGGGATCGCTGATGACGTGATGTTGGGCGGAATAACGGATTTATGCTTGTTTCTGTCGCCCTCTAGTGGACCAGCGCGGTGCTGCAGCTTGTTCCGGTGACCAAAAACCATCCGACGCTTTGTTTAACCAATCAGCTTCTACATGTTAATAACATGCGTGACTATGAACGAATCAGCAAACAGGATGCACGTTCGTGGGCGGGACGTTTGATTTTGATTGGTTGTTGGCATAACTGCCGAAAAAAACCGTTCCGTAATTGATTCATGTATTTACTTTTGGTTAGATTTGCGATATAAAAAGCGAAAAAAGATGCATTAATAAAATAATTTAAAAAAAAAAAGGTTGAAAGAAGATTCAGCAAGTTCTCGAGATAGATTTCAGATAAAGGTATGTAACATTAATGTGGATTAAAAGTTAATCAGACGTGATTCAGGAAAATGATTCATTTGAATCATTCATTTAAATCATTTTGATGTTCAGTGTTTTGGTGTTATGTCTAACACACATGCACTCAATTTCTCATCATTAACTCATTAACACATCCATCAGGGTGTTAAATAGAGTGTACAGAAAGTCTTAGCATGTGTTAAAGATGATAATATATATAATATAATCATTCCAGTGTTATATAATCAGGAGGAAAGTTCAGGTTAAAGGTCAGGACTGAACTCTCCTGCATTTATTTACTCTGTTTTATTCTTCTCCTTCCTGTTTGTTTGTTTGTTTGTTTGGTTGTATCTTGGTGTATTTTTCTTCCACAATCCCTCCATTTCTCTGTTCTTTATCTGAAACAGTCTTTCTGAGGATTATCATGGGCAGTCTGCCGGACGTCACTGAGCTGAGAACACGGCTGGAGAACACTCTGATCTCTTACCATAACCTGGAAGAGAAGGAGTGGAAAGTGGCAAAGAAATCGGTTTGTGGTTTTATTTTATACTTTTTCTTTTTTTTTTCCTTTTTTCAGAATAATCATCTTTACACCAAATGTAGATTTTTATTTTTTTTTCTGGATCTTTGAGACAGACGTTGAAGAGTGACATTGAAGTTTGATTCCTAGAACACCAAACCTCCAAGATTTTATTCTTCTTATACAACAGCAGTTTGCCAATTATTAAAATTTGAGCATTTTAATTTAATAAAGAATGATGCATACTTTTTATTCATTTATATGTCGGTGTGACGAGTTAGTTCCTGTTATCACTTACCTTATAGCAGCGATAAACAGTCGTTCCCTCACCAGCCTCTCTTCCTTCTTTCTCTTCACATTAATAAGACAAAAAAACACACAAACAGCAAGAAACCGCAAAGAAGCGTAAACTCCTCTGTCCTGAAGATGTCGTAAAAACTTAAAGTTACAGCTTTACCTCTGACTGTTACAAAGCGCTGACACTGGAGACTCCTTCCATAAATGTTAAATAATAAACATCTCTTTACCAAAAAGACAAACTTCACCATATCAACGATTACACTCATTTTTTATTATGTTTATTATCAGTGAATGAGCTGTTACTATAGAAACGATAACGTATTAGAACGAGCGCATTAATATAAACCTGCACTACTGTCAGAGCTGCTGTTCTAGAGAACTAATCAACACCTTCTGACCAATCAGAGCGCAGAACTCAGCAGCGCTGTGGTGTAAAAGGTGATAACTATGAAACAAGTTATTGGGAACATTCCAGAAATACAAGAGAGTGATTGTAGCAATGCAAGATGAAAAATTATTATTATTATTATTATTATTATTATTACCTCTGTCTCTCCATCGTTCATGCTGTTGAACGTGAAAGGTACACGTCACGGATTTGGGAATGAGATGCGAGTGAAAGAGGTTTGTTTACAAACTAAACACAAACAAATATAAATAATAACTAAACTAGAAGTCTAAACGTGAGCGATGGATATGAAACGTAAACTATAACACCGAGGCGAGCAGCACAGGACTGCAGGGGACAGGACAAACGCTAGACAAAGGAACGCACAAAAGCCTGGATTATGTCAGTAGTAATAAAGTGAACTCTGGTTTAAATACAGCACTGTGCAAAAGTCTTGGCACCCTGTATATATTTTTAGTACAAACTTTGTTATAGATGTTTATTTTCTGACTTCTACATTATTGATTCAGTACAAAAACATTTTAGATTCCAAACATTAGTTTTCCAGCACAAAATGAAACATTACAGAAAAATGTTTGTATGTCAGTAAAGAAAGCAGCAGATTCCATAAGAGACACTTTTCAGATAAAAACATAATGAAGGCTGCTGGGTTTCGCTGCAGAAATAAGAAGCGAGTCGACAGTCAAAGTCTCCAGAAGAACTGTGGCTGCTTCTGCAAGATGCTCAGTAACACTTCCAGCTCATTTCCTTATAAAACTGCACACACTGCACCTCAGATACTGCTTTATTTATTTAAAGTGAAGGATCGTCACATTAAATACTGACTTTGTTTCATTTATTACTGTTTACTGCTCTTTATAGTATTTTTTTAAATGTAGAAACATTTAGTTTCATTATTTTTGAAGGCGTCTTTACTCTACAGCATTTCTTTGCATGTGCCTAAGACTTTTTTTTCCCTCTACAGAAAGATGTCACCGTTTGGAGGAAACCTTCGGCAGAGTTCAGCGGCTTCCTGTGAGTCCGTCCTCTGAGTTTGTGATTCACTGAAAAGCTGAAATTGAGGCTTTAAAGCATAAAAAAAAGCTCTATTTAGTCACACAGGAACCCGGTGTGACTCCGCCCACTTCAGTATCGACTCTGCGATAACTCTGTGTCTTATTCGTGTCTCGATTAGTAACAATAACATCTGGATTTCTCCACATGTGAGAACTCCAGCCAGAAATCCAGACCTTTTTTATACATTTCCAGCAAAATGCTTTGCAAAAATTTAACCTTTACTCAGTCTGATTTGTGCTAATGTCCAAGTTCCAGAAGAGGAAAAATAAATAAATGAGAAGATTTAAATCGGATCTGATTTAAAGGCCATGATTTGGACACAATCATGATTGTAGTGTTTTGAAAATAAAGTTCTGACCCAATAACGTGATCAGTGAAGGTTCCAGCTGGACTCTCGCTTGTTCAAGGTCCTCAGATGCAAATATTTTCATTACTGATGTCATCCCGAGAGACTCACATCATCTGAGCAGGGGATAAAAATGAAACTTGTACAGAGTGCGCAGTGATTTCCATCTTCGTTCCTCTGTAAATGTGTAAACGTGTAAAATGTTCTCATGAAGAGAGCTCGCGCTTTGTCATGACCTTTACGACACACATCACACATTATTTGGGATTTGAGTAAATCAGAGCTGAAGAGCTAATGCATGTTCTGAGTTGCTCTTCCTACTCGTCTTTCTGGAGGTTTTTGTTTGTAATTGTATGTTGCACTAATTCCAGTATTGGTGATTTGTGTAAATGGCATCATTTGCTTGTATAATAGCTGATATTTGAAGAGATACCTTGCATGCAGGTATAAAGTGGAGGGCTTGGTGATGGAGAAGCCGTGCAGGATAGTGGACTACATCCGGCCGGGACCGTATCGGTTACAGTGGGACAGTCTGATGACCACCATGGACATCGTACAAACTCTAGACAAGGTTAAAAATTAAAAAATCATTTAAAATAGTGATTAAAAAGATGAATTTAGTGTCTTCATCTCTCTCACCAGGTCACTGACTGCTACAATGACTGAAATAAAACTAGATAATGATAAGTAATGAATAAAATCACTCTAAGATGTTAAGCCATCTAAAAAAAGTGTGTGTGTGTGTGTGTGTGTGTGTGTGTGTGTGTTGTAGGCGTGTTGTGTGATGCGCTACACCACTGCAGGACAGCTGTGGAACATCATCGCTCCTCGAGAGTTCGTGGATTTCTCCTACACCACCGATTACCAGAGTGGCCTTCTGTCCTGCGGTGAGAAACCTTTACATCTTACTTAGTTACTTAGTTAGTTAGTTAGTTACTTTTATTGTCCATAAAGTGGAAATTTGTCTTTTGCTTCACCATACAGTATAAACAAAAACATCAACACAACAACCTAAAAAACCAACAATGCAAAAGTACATAAAAAACTGTATAAAAATCTAAAACTCATATATACATTATACTTCAACATACACACACACATATATATATATATATATATATATATATATATATATATATACAGTCCCATTTGTACACACACACACACACACACACACACACACACACACACATACACACACACTTACTCATACACTCACATTTATGACTCAACATTTAATATTCTAATTCCATTTGGCACAAATGACCTCTGAACGACGCGCTGAACACGACACAAACATGTCACGCTAAACACGACACGCTAAACACGCCACAAACACGTCGCGCTGAACACGACGCGCTGAACACGCCACAAACACGTCGCGCTGAACACGTCACGCTAAACACGCCACAAACACGTCACGCTAAACGTGTCATGAACGTGACCACGAACACGTCACAAATACAATACACTGAACACATTACGGGCATGCCATGAACACGCCACGCTAGACACACCACGAAGACGCCACGCTACACACGTGCACTGATTTCACATTTTCACAACAACCTCCTCACAGTTCATGATGTGTATTTAAAAAGACATAAATAAAAAAATATTCTCTATATCTGTTGTCTTGTTGATGTCTGAAAATTAGAAAAGAGCTGCTGAGTTCTGGATTGTGATTGGTCAGAAGGTGTTGATTAGTTTTCTATAACAGCAGCTCTGACAGTAGTGCAGGTTTATATTAATGCGCTCGTTCGAATAAGTTATCGTTATTATCAGTGTCAGCGCTCTGTAACAGTCAGAGGTAAAGCTGTAACTTTAAGTTTTCCAGCATCTTCAGGACGGAGGAGTTTACGCTTCTTTGCGGTTAAATGTTAATTGTTTTCACGTGGCGTATAAGTGCGCTGCTGTAATGCGCGTTTTTATAAAAGTTGTGATTAAAAATACAATCACAATAATAAAACTAGAACTGCGGATCAGCGCAAATTGGACTGAAAAAAAATCAGGGTTTTAATAATACGGAGTAACTGATGGAATAAAAACAGTTCCTGCTGACACACCCCTTTCCTGATTGGCTCGTGTGTGTGTGTGTGTGTGTGTGTGTCAGGTGTGAGTGTGGAGGGTGAGCAGCGGGAGCAGAGCTGTGTGAGAGGTTATAATCACCCGTGCGGTTGGTTCTGCGTTCCCGTCGATGGCGGCGAAGTCGACGGCGCCCCCTGCAGTCTGCTCAACGGGTACATCCAGACCGACCTGAGGGGCAAAATCCCGCAGTCTGCGGTGGACGTCGCCATGGCAACCTCGCTCATCAACTTCTACGCTGACCTCAAGAAAGCACTCGCAACCTAGACCTGCCTCATTCTCTCTCTATCTCTCTCTCTGTCTGTCGTTCTCTCTCTCATTCTCTCTCTCTCTCTCTCTCTCTCTGTCTGTCGTTCTCTCTCTCTTTCTCTCTCTCTCTCTCTCTAGTACGCCTTCCATGTACCCAAATCCCTCAATATAATAAATACGGCATTATATTTTTATAAAAAGTGAAACATATATAGAGATAGATAGATAGATAGATAGATACGGCAAAAGCACTCACAACCTAGACCTGTCTCACTCTCTTTCTCTCTCTCTCTCTCTCTCTCCATCTCTCTCTCTCTCTAGTACACATTCCATGTACGTGAATACATGAATATAATAAATACGGCATTATATTTTTATAAAAAGTGAAACATAGATAGATAGAGAGATAGATAGACAGATATGGCAAAACTGCTCACAACCTAGACCTGTCTCTCTCTCTGTCTCTCTGTTTATCTTTCTCTCTCTCTGTCTCTCTCTGTTTCTCTCCCTCTCTCTCTCCATCTCTCTATCTCTCTCTCTAGTACACATTCCATGTACAAGAATCCCTCAATATAATAAGCACGGCATTATGTTTTTATAAAAAATGAAACATAGATAGATAGAGATAGATAGATAGACAGATAGATAGATAGGGTGAATTTGCCCTTGTAGCGTTGAGGTCAGATTGTTCTCACTACTAGTTGTGTGACGATATCCTAAATTCCTCATTGCGCTCGATCAGGAAGCGATATATCGTCCGAGCCCTGCGTCCGAGCGTGTAATTAACGTTACGTCTATCAGCTGAACCGTACACTCGAGAACGTTTCACCCTTCTCTGTACCATTATCGCAAAACTTGTACCTATTTCTGATCATATTATCACAGACTCCCGTCAGACTGATGTATCGTCACACCACTAGCGCTAGGACCCAGAACAAGTGATCCATTTCGTGTACATAAAAAACGAAACATATATTTCAGGTTATTTATTTACGTGTTTACGTGTACAAAGAGAAAACATGAAAGAATACACATGAATTAAAAAAACAGCATGCTACATGAAAAAAAAAAGAAATATTTTTCTGTGAGAGTGTATAAGAAACACTTTATAAACGATATATCTCAGGATTTTTTTTCCTTATATGATTATAAATGTTATGGTGCTGATTTATGGCAAGCATTACACATCTCTTTAGTCTAAAATGGCAACTGTGTAAGGCATAATCAATCATTATTTTCGACTAGTAAAAAAAAAAAAATACGATTCAAGATATTACTTTTGACTAGTTTTCAGTTTAGAGTTCGGTTTGTTTAGTTTTGTGTGGAAATTATTTCTGAAAATCTAATTTAAGCAGCAAATACTACAGCATATGTTGCATTATAAGCAGAAAAACAGAAAGGTAAATTGTGTTTCTTCACTTTTTATTTAAATTAATTTGTTTTTCATTCATCAAAAGTCTCAAAATTCAGAAAATCAGAAAGTGCCACTTGCAATTTTTACTAGAGGTGCCAATATTTATGGTTTTGCTGTAGCTTTTAGACACTAAACTTTCTGTAATCTTTGTGTCTTGCTACAAATTAAAAGAAGGGAAAGATTGTGATATTTTTCCTTGCTGTGAAAAACTGGCTTTTTTTGAGATGCGTATTCCACATGGCGTGTATTTACATCATCATTATTATTATTATTATTATTAAAATCATTAAAATGAATATAACTGAAGTGTGTTTCTGCTCCTGTCCTTCATATCTTTGTACTTTATAAACACTGAGTAAGCTGTGTGTAAGCTTGGAAACAGGTAACTACGCCCTGTTTACATCTTTTTTTTCCAAATTCATTAGAAAATAAACTGAAAAGAAGAATAAATCTGATATTCTGACCTTCACAACATGTTAAAGTCAAAACAAAACAACAAAAAGCAGCTATCAGATGCACTGAGCGTTAATCTGAGCTCTGGCTTCTTCCCGGTGAATATTTGGTTTATGATATTTTTATCCTCCAGTAAACACAGCTTCTGAATAAAGTGTTTATGTACACAGCATTACTGAGTTTCTGGACTTTTACTGAATGTTGGGTTTAAAAAAAAAACAGCAGCGTGGGTCTGTGATCACTGATTTCTAGCTTTTCACACCATTTTATTAATATATTTATACATATAATTATTATATATTTCTTTTAAATAACATAAGGAATTCCATATGTATGTTTCACTATTTAAAAACATGATTTCTTCATTTCTATTTTATTTATTTTTGTTTTATTAATACCAACAGTTCTACAAGTCTATTAAAAATGTATATACAGTTGAGAACATAGTTCTTGGGGACCTGGGAGTGTAAAATTAATGTGTATATATTCACATGTATACTTTTACATATGTATAATATGTTTAAAAAACTTTTTTCCAAACAAAATAAAGCTCAAATATTATTCCACAGTTATTTCGCCTGTAGATGGGGCCATTTAATAACTCTCAGTGTTTTCAGTATGTACTGAATAAGTTTAGAGCGCTTTAAAAAGAGAAAAACAAGCAAAGACTGAAAGGTTTGTTTACTTTTGTGTGGAAATTATTTCTGAAAATCTAATTTAAACAGCAAACACTACAGCATATGTTGCATTATAAGCAGAAAAAAATAGAAATCTAAATTGGGGTTATTCGAGTTTTAATTTAAATTAACTTATATTTCAATCATCAAAAGTCTCCAGAAAATGAGAAATATATAATTACAATAAACACTGAATAAAACAGCATTTAAATACTGCAGCATTTTATTATTTTGTCCCACAAAACCCCGCCTCCTGCGCCCGGATTGGCTAGTAGGGCAGACTCACACTCGCTCCGTTGATTGGACAGTTCAGATGTCAGTCATGTAACCTCAGCCAATCGTAGCCTCAGGATCTCGCAGCGCAATACGGATGGGAAATAAATAACGCGTTATAGATGGTATTTAAGCACTGGCTAGCGTGAGCTAGCTCGCTAACAGCTAAATATCAACGAAGAGCGACATAACTTGACAAATCCAACATTAATAATGGATTAAATACGCGGATAACTTCATGATTTGAGGAATTTTTTCCACAACTACAAGTTCAACCCTTAACATAACCAGGTTGTTGTAAGTACAGCATTGTAAGTTAACGACAATGTTTGTATCTTGGTTTAGTAAATTAACTAAGTTAACAATATTTAACTTTAATGTTTAACATTGTACATGCTTGTTTATATGTTTAATTTTTAATCTATTTAATAAACTAGGAGTTTAAATGCTTGTCAGAATAGGAACTGACTGTAAACTGGGCCGAAGACCAAATTACTTTCTGCTTGTTATATAAGTGCACTACTTAGGGTGTAAATACACCGCCATGGACACTATATCTAGTGAACTACATGAACCCTCAGCCGCCATTTTGTATTTAACCCTCGTCTAGTTTGTCAGATGGTACAATCTAACGTTTATTTCTGGGTTAATTAAAAAAAAAATGCAAATTACAGTTCATTCATGAAATATGAAAAAATATGAAATAAAGATTAAAAGATTAAATGAGATTTCAGATTTTGTAAATTAAATAAAATATTTTTTTTTATTAAGAAATATTGATCCGCAAGAATTCTAGCAGTAATCAAGTAAAAGGACAAGAACATTGTATTAAGGATTTAAGTCAATTTTTATAAACTATTATATTATATTATATATTATATTAAAAACAGAAGGATAAGGTGTTTATTTGAGTAATAACTACTTAGTAACAACTCAAGAACAACTCAAATACACGTTACAGTGTGTAATCATTTCTCGAGTTTTGTTTTTATCATCGTGGGTTAATAAAAATTCTGAATAAATATGGGAAAATTTTATCATCTTATCTTACGTTTTAAGAATCGTCACAGTGAAAGACTGAAAGTTAAAACTGTGAGTCAAACTGGCTAAGAAGGTGACAAGGAAAGCACTTCATTGTAATTAAGCTTTCTGTGTGGGCGGGGCTTACTCTCTCCCCCCTGTCAATCACAGCTCATGTATGAGGAAGAGGGCGGATAGCACTTTCCTGCGAGTGTGTTACGCCGCCCTGTGGTGCAGCGTGGGCACGTGTTCGCCTTTCTTCAAATTAATTTAATTTTTATATTTAAAAAAAAAGGATTATTTTGAGATATTAAAGAATTTTATTAAAGCATTTTAAAGATTAAGTACAAACTTTTACTGTGACAATGACATCAGCTCTTCCAGAGAGAGTGTAATTATTAAGAAAAAAATAATAAAAATTTAATTTAAAAAAGATATCACGATATCTGCAAAATCTCAGAAAGACGTATTATGACATCATTTATGACGATGTTGATGTTATGTCATCGTATCGTCAAGCTGTATCGTGAAAACCCAACGGATCTGAGCAAAAAGGTTGATCATTTTCCTCTAACAACACTTTCCAGAGTGTTTTATTCCTCTTACACCACAGCTGTTTGCCAATTACAATTTTTTATTTATTAAATAAGTTTTCTTATGAACGTAGCCTTAGTGTGTTTAAGTGATTGTTCGAATCTATGTTCTAAAGTGAGTGAGCAAGTGTGTGTATGTTTGTGTCTGTGTGAGAGAGAGAGAGCGAGAGAGAGAGAGTGTGTGTGAGCGTGTGTGAGTGTGTGTGTGTGAGAGAGAGAGTGTGTGAGAGAGTGTGTGAGCGAGTGTGTGAGCGAGTGTGTGAGCGAGTGTGTGTGAGCGAGTGTGTGAGCGAGTGAGCGAGTGTGTGAGTGTGAGATAAGTCTTGACTCAGACAGCCCCCTGTCTCTGTACGCACTCTGATAACTCCAGGAATGCGTGTGTGTGCATGTGTGTGTGCATGTGTGTGTGCATGTGTGTGTGCATGTGTGTGTGCATGTGTGTGTGCATGTGTGTGTGTGTGTGTGTGCGCATGTGTGTGTGTGTGTGTGTGTGTGTGTGTGTATATATTTGACAGTTTGTGTTGTGTTTATGGCTCGTAAATAATATCTCCAGCCTGTTTTCTACTAAAGCTGGAGTCAGTTTGCGTTTTGAGTTTTCTGAGGTTTTTTTGCTGAAAACTCGAACACGAACAAAAGACAAAAGATATTTTAAAACAATTTAAGCTAATTTAACAAAACAAATTAAGATTAAACCATAAAATACTGACAGACACAATGTCACATGTCCATTACAGTCAGTGCACCATTAAACGTAACTATAAACGGATAAAACGTACAGCATGTTGTTCTTTAATGAATAAACATTTGTGATTGGCAAATAGCTGTGGTGTAAGAGGAATAAAACACTCTGGAAAGTGCTGTTACAGGAAAATGATCAACTTCAGAGTGGCTTCGCTTTGGATTGTCAGTCTGGTGTTAAAATTTTTTTAAAAACTGCAGATAATTTTAGTCACTGATTCCTTTTATTTTACTGTAAAAATGTAACGTGTAGCAGTGTGATAATAAATTATACACTTTTTCTATCTTTCAAATACAAAGATTTTCCATTCTTAACCATACACACACACACACACACTCACACACACACACACACACACACACCTAGTTCTTTCACTTCCTGTTTCTTTCTGTCTGAAGACACACCGCAGATGCCACAAGGTGACCAACTGAAGTGCAGCAGCTGTGTGTGTGTGCGTGTGTGTGTGTGTGTGTGTGTGTGTGCGCGTGTGTGAGACATTACATTGTAGAGGGCGTGGGGATTTTTGCCAACTTTTTTTCCTTTAACTCTCCAACTGTAGGGAAAACCCCGTGTACACTAACACACGCAGTACTGACATCTATTAGCCCGTTGTTGTTGTTGTTATTATTATTATTAGTAGTTAATAAGGGCTTTATAAACATGACACTGCTGCTCACAGGCGTGTAATGCAGCGGGATTTGGATATCGGGTCGGTCCGGGTCGCGTCTGCGCAGGTAATTTATCATTTCTATGGTTCATGACTTTGTCTCAAATGCAGTTCATGTTTACGGCAAGCTGTTCATTACTAAATTTCTAGCGAAACTTCCTGATTTTCGGAGTGTGTGTGAGTGTGTGTGAGTGTGTGTGAGTGTGTGTGAGTGTGTGAGAGTGTGTGAGAGTGTATGAGTGAGTGTGTGTGTGTGAGTGTATGAGCGTACGAGTGAGTGTGTGAGTGAGTGTGTGAGCGAGTGTATGAGCGAGTGTATGAGCGAGTGTATGAGTGAGTGTGTGTGTGAGTGTATGAGCGTATGAGTGAGTGTGTGAGTGAGTGTGTGAGTGAGTGTGTGAGTGAGTGTGTGAGTGAGTGTGTGATGGAGTGTGTGAGCGAGTGTATGAGTGAGTGAGTGTGTGAGTGAGTGAGCGAGTGTGTGAGTGAGTGTATGAGTGTATGAGCGAGTGTGTGGGAGTGTGTGGGAGTGTGTGGGAGTGTGTGTGAGTGAGTGTATGAGTGGGAGTGTGACTGTATGAGCGTATGAGTGAGTGTGTGAGTGTATGAGTGAGTGTGTGTGAGTGTATGAGCGTATGAGTGAGTGTGTGAGTGAGTGTGTGAGTGAGTGTGTGAGTGAGTGTGTGAGTGAGTGTGTGATGGAGTGTGTGAGCGAGTGTATGAGTGAGTGAGTGTGTGAGTGAGTGAGCGAGTGTGTGAGTGAGTGTATGAGTGTATGAGCGAGTGTGTGGGAGTGTGTGGGAGTGTGTGTGAGTGAGTGTATGAGTGGGAGTGTGACTGTATGAGCGTATGAGTGAGTGTGTGAGTGTATGAGTGAGTGTGTGTGTGTGAGTGAGTGTATGAGCGAGTGTATGAGTGTATGAGTGAGTGTATGAGTGAGTGTGTGAGTGAGTGTGTGAGCGAGTGTGTGAGCGAGTGTGTGAGCGAGTGTATGAGCGAGTGTGTGAGCGAGTGTGTGTGTGAGTGAGTGTGTGTGAGTGTGTGTGTGTGTGTGCAAGTGAATGTAACATGTGTAAGTGTGAGACTCACAGCTAGAACACTGTTGTATTTTTTGATGGTGAACATAAACTGTACTGTAATATTTATCCTCTCTTTCTCTCTTTCCGTATCTTCATCTCCCTCTCTCTCTCTCCCTCTCTCTCTCTCTCTCTCTTTCTCTCAGTCTTTCTCATATTGTCTTTTTCTGTCCAGCTGTCTCTACAAATGTCTATCTCTTTGTCTTTCTGTCTTTCTTTCTTTCATCCTTTCTTTTTCCTTATTCCATCTTTCTGTCTCTGGATCTGCCTCTCTCTTCCTCTATCTCATTCTCTTTGTCTCCTTCTGTCTCTCTGCCCTTCTCTGTCATTTATAAATTGTAAATAAAGCATTGTTAAGTTGTCGAAAGTCATTGAAGTTATAAGTCATTGAAATTAAATAACTTGTAAATAATTTGTAATGCTGCTAAAGGTAAATAAATTGTAAGTAAATGGTAAAGTTGTTGAAAGTAAAGAAATTGTAAAGAAATAATTGTTAAGTCGTAGAAAGTAAATAAATTGTAAATAAAGCGTTGTTAATTCATGGAAATTAAATAAATTGTAAATAATTCATAAAGCTGCTGAAAGTAAATAAATTGTAAGTAAATCATAAATTTGCTGAAGGAAAACAAATTGTAAATAAATCGTAAAGTTACTGAAAGTAAATAAATTGTAAATAAATCATTGTAAAGTCGTTGAAAGTAAATAAATTGTTAAGAAATCGTTGTTAAGTCGTTGAAAGTAAAGAAATTGTAAAGAAATCATTGTTAAGGTGCTGAAAGTAAATAAATTGTAAATAAGTTGTTAAGGTGCTGAAAGTAAAGAAATTGTAAATAAAGCCTTGTTAAGTCGTTGAAATTAAATAAATTGTAAGTAAATCATAAAGTTGCTGAAGGAAAACAAATTGTAAATAAATCGTAAAGTTACTGAAAGTAAATAAATTGTAAATAAATCATTGTAAAGTTGTTGAAAGTAAATAAATTGTAAAGAAATCATTGTAAAGTTGTTGAAAGTAAATAAATTGTAAAGAAATCATTGTAAAGTTGTTGAGAGTAAATAAATTGTAAATAAATCGTTGTTAAGTCGTAGAAAGTAAATAAATTGTAAATAAGTTGTTAAGGTGCTGAAAGTAAAGAAATTGTAAATAAATCATTGTTAAGTCATTGAAAGTAAATCCTAAAGCTGCTGAAAGTTAATAAATTGTAAGTAAATCATAAAGTTGCTGAAGGAAAACAAATTGTAAATAAATCGTAAAGTTACTGAAAGTCATTGTAAAGTTGTTGAAAGTAAATAAATTGTTAAGAAATCATTGTAAGGTGCTGAAAGTAAAGAAATTGTAAATAAGTTGTTGTTAAATCGTTGAAATTAAATAAATTGTAAATAAATCATAAAGTTGCTGAAGGAAAACAAATTGTAAATAAATCGTTATAAAGTTGTTGAAAGTAAATAAATTGTAAAGAAATCATAAAGTTGCTGAAAGTAAATGAACATTCGTTCACAGTGTAGCCTAAAACAGCACAGAAGCTGTAACGATAAAAAAGTGGTTATATTATTAAATTATAAAAAATCGTTGCGGAAAGTAAATAAATTGTAAAGAAATCATTGTAAAGTTGCTGAAAGTAAATAAATTGTAAAGAAATCGTGAAACGTGTGTGTGGATGTTAAGTAAAGTTGCGGTGTGACGAGTTCTTTGCTGCTGATTCGTCGAACAGTCGAATACTCATTTAAATTACTGGTCGTAAGTAATTTAAGAATTCGAATTGTGTGCAACCCGCTAGTGAGTCGTCGTGTGGACTCTCTGTACGTAACACGCAAGGTCTCTCATTTCTGAGAAGTTTCTCAGAACATGCTTTCTCGTCCTCCTCACAGAGAACACACTCTGTTCGTTTCACTTCCTGTTCTGCACACTGTGAAGTCATGTCCCTTTCATCCGAGTGTGCAGTTTCTGTCTGTTTATGGAAATGAGAGCGAGAGAGAGAGAGAGATAGATAGATAGATAGATAGAAAGAGGGAGGAAACTGACAGAGGACAGCTCAGGAATGAGAGAATGTTTTTAATTCACGTCGTCCTTCATGGTGAACATGCGTGTATCGTATTGCGACATCGAGAAAACGATTCCAGCGTGTACTGTTCTATTAATACTAACATCATTAACGATCACAAGCACACTGTGCTAATAAAACACTTTCTAAAACACTGTTTAAAATTAGATATTTTTTATAGATGTTTACAAACAGTTTTTTTGTGTGTGTGTGTGTGTGCAATCTATTAAATTGTGTGTACAGTTAGTGGGCGGGATTAATAAAGAAGAATCTGGTAATCACGAGTTAACATTTAAAATCGAGGGAGGAAATGGTATTTAAAAGAGATCACTGTGTGCGTAGTTTGATCTTGTCGGCCGTGACAAGTTCTGATCTCAGGAGAATCCCAGGAGAGTAAAACTGAAACTGAAACGCTGTACAACGCCTTGTTACAGGTTGTGAGCAGCGTAGAAAAAAAATATGCTAATGGTGCGGTGAATATCTTAAAAAAAAAAAAAAAACGTAGAACTTTTTACACATTGTGCAATATGGCAAAATTATTACATCATCATACCTGAACACATTCTCTACTACACCATATGTGTGTGTATATATATATATATATATATAAAGTATAATTTTTTAGCTACCAGCGTTTAACAGTTTAATGACAATTTTATTTAATTATTCATTATTTAACCCTGAAAAACTGGAAAAATAGAAAAATTTAAATTTTACAGTGTTAAAGATTCAGTAAGAAATTTTAACATCACTATTAGCTGCTTCTGATTAGAGTTTGTAATTATTATTTAAAAAAAGATAGATAGATAGATAGATAGATAGATAACCTACGGTATCTCAGAAAAGTGACATAAGTTATGATTATATTATATTATATTATATTATATTATATTATATTATATTATATTCACAATTCTGAGAAACGTTTTTTAAAAAATCGAGATACTGAAACATGATCATCATTAATAAACATATCATTTGTTTTATTTTGACTTTTAAATAACTTTTAATTGTTAAAAGTTTTAATTGTAAAATTTATTTTTAAGTTTTAAATAATCTTTCTGCGATTATTTAAATAATTATTAATTATTTAAAGATTAAATTAAATCATCTTTCTTTCTGAAACTCGTTCAGTTTCTTACTGTGATATTTTCACGGAAGTTTTATTTGTCGTTGCCATGGAGATGCATCATTGGCAAAAAATTGTGCCCAGCAAATACTCAAATGAGAGAAGGTTTTATTTTTGGCTCGTATTTTCAGGACACATCGGTATCGATTTGACTGTGTGCTGTTATGGGGAACTCTGAAATAGCTGTAGCGTTAACTTTACGCTACATATGCGTACGTGTACGCCACTTCCTGGTGTCACATGAGGCTCGAAATCCGCTGATAAACTACTGAAACTGCCGTACGGTCGAGTTCTTACGGTGTCATGGTTTCACAGTTAGTCACGCCTCATGATTGGACGGTTACTTCACAGTTTATGATTTTTTTGTGGCTCAATGTGCTACTTTTTCTCACGGTCACTCTGTCTTTCATCTTTTACTGACAAAGTGATTTTATGGAAAATGTCGTTCTCAAAAGTTTCTGTCGTATCCTACGCTTTTTCCTCCGTATAAAGACACTCCAGGAAGTGCTCGCACTTTTCACTTTTCGTCTCCTTTCCTACCGAAAACAAAAGATTCCAACGCAGGAAAATAAAATATAAACAAAGTTTAAAAGCGTGTGTCAGAGAGCCAACGCTTCCACGTATTCCGGGTAAGTTATAGGTACGTCATGATCATGTGACCTACTGATGACCAAGTGCAATTAGCATGGCCACGCCCCCCCCAACACACAGACACAGACACACACACAGACACACACACACAATTCCTACAAGAAGCACTTACAATGAAAATCAAAAACAATCAGTTTGTATTAAAATGAGATTTTTTTTAAAGACACGCCCATTTCTGCGATCTCCCGTGAAATCGATCGGAATGACTACAGACGTCTTGTTACTGAACGCACACATTTCAGGAAATCTTACGATGCAGGAAGAAGAGGAATTAGGGGATTTCATCTCTTTGTTTACTTTTGGTTTTATATATATATAAAACACACCCACACACACACGGATGTGCTAAGAGACTTCTGTATAAAGATTTCATAATACATATTTCCTTTAATTTTCACCACCATGTTCTGTTTTTTTTTAAATGATGGAATATTTAGACTCAGCTGTTATACCATGAGAAGATTTTGCGTCCGTGTCTGAAGCGGAAGTTGGAACTTTTTGACATTTCCAGTTTTTTTTTCCCGGAAAGTTTAGTAAAGCCGGTTGTGGGTTCTTCCTTAACACCCAGTAAAAACACTTTAACGCTTTGAGTGTGTAGTAGTCGTGTAGGTACATCTCACACACACACACACACACACACAGAGTTGTGTTTACACGTTAAACAGAACATGGTTGAGCTCTATAGGTGCGGTGACCTCCAGTGAAAGTGACAGAGGTTAAAATGTGTGTTTGTGTGTGTGTGTGTGTGTGGAGCCCTAAGGGAATCTCCAACCTCATGATCATGAGTGTGTGAGTGTGTGGGGAGCCCTAAGGGAGTCTCCAACCTCGTGATTTTGTGTGTGTGTGTGTATGTGTGTGTTTGTGTGTGCGTGTGTGTGTGTGTGTGTGCGTGTGTGTGTGTGTGTGTGTGTGTGAAAGCACAGCCTCACCGAGTGACGTTCCGCTCCGTGTCTTTGGCATCTGTAGGAAAATAATTGGTTACTGTTTATACCTTAAAGTTGAAGTGACAGTAAAATAAAAGCGAAATATTTTAGTTTTAAAACATTGCTAAGTGTTTATTTAAACCTGTAACTCGTACCTGGCCGGTGTTTTTACCCTAAATAAACCTCGGTTAATTAAATAATGTTTTTAGTAAATAATGTTTTTATCTATTTTAGTACTTTCCTTGAGTCCAGTCCAGAGAATGCGAGATTGAGGGGGGGGAGATGGGGGCGGGGCTTCCATGCACAATCGGAGCGTTCAAAACACCTACGCAAATCATTCCAGTTTCATATGTCAATTAGCTCATCTGTCATTTTATTATTTTATTACATTTTTGGTATATGTTTGAGTGATAACTCCTACCAACGTGCTCCGATGTTAAATTTCGGAGCTCGTACGCAAAATGTGTGAGGTCCGGTAACAAAATATAATCGGAGTGAACATCACTGGATATCGTGGCAGTGTAGAGACGATTAAATCGTTATGTCACACAGTCCAACTCCAGCTGTAGATATCTGAGATTAATTAGCTACCCCAGTTTGATACCGAGTTAGCTAGTGTTAGCTAAACAAACATGTTATTTGTCACACAGTGAAAGATATCCAAACGTTTAAGTATGAGAAATGTGCTTTAACATTTTAACCTCCAGCTCTTGCCTGAACTTCACTCCTGACAGCTCAACTTTCCCCGAAGCCTTTCGCTTCACTGTGGTGTGAATGCACTGGCTCACATTACCCCTTAACTCGCTCTGTAGCACACAAGGCTCGTGAAAAAAAAACACACTAATGTACTTCTAAATTCCACTGGGTCTTGATGGTAGGCGAATATTATTATTAATATTTTATGCTTTTCGTACTCTGCATACTTTTAATGACTGCAGAAATGTGTTGGAAGATGGATTGGGAACAGAGAAAAGTTTAGCTTTTAATAGAGCCAAAGTGAAAACACTCCATGTGTTTTGTATGTTAGTTCTATTAAAAGCTCAACTTTCCTCTGTTCCAGCTTTACTCTGTTCCAGCTTTCCGCTGTTCCAACTTTACTCTGTTAATAACTTCCTTGCAGCTTCTGGGAACACTGGGCTTGGGCTAGGAATACACCCCATATAGCACATCAATAACAAGCTAAAAGTAAAGTTTCCTAGACTTTTGTGTTGTCCTTATTGTTGGCGAAATTGAAATCAAGCATTTCTGTCAGTGATTTTATTAATAATAAACACTGTGTACAGTTCAGTCGCAGTGTAAAGCGCTTAGTCTGAGTGTGGTGTGTGTGGCGTTTTTCACACACTTCCAGTAGGTGAATGTTTTCCATCGTATTTCAGTGGTTTTATTGTTTCAAGACAACAGTAGTTAGTAAGTGTCCATAGTTCCAGTAAGTGTCCGAAAGCTGTGAAGTGGTTAAAATTGCTCCCTGACCTGGAAGTACAGACTTCAGTGGCGTGAATTCTGGAGAGCGTTCTGGATATTTATAGTGTTTGTACTTTGTTGTGGAAATTACTTACTTACTTTGTTACTTACGTAGTTCGTATACAGTCAGGTCCGGAAGTATTTGGACAATGATGGAGTTTTTGTGATTTTGCCTTTATACACCACCACGATGGATTTGAAATAAAACAATCAAGATGTGATCGAAGTGTAGACTTCCAGCTTTATTTTAAGAGACTCCACATAAATATGGCATTTACCATTTCGGAATTACACCCATTTTAAGCAAAGTACTTCCATTTTCAGGGGCTCAAAGGTATTTGGGCAATTGACTGACAAGAAGTTAATTGACCAGGTGCGGTCCATTCCCTCGTTACTTCAAGACAAATGAAGCAGATAAAAGGTCTGGAGTTGATATCAGGTATTGAGTTGGCATTTGGCAGCTGTTCGACTGGAGCTACCAATATGAAGTCCAAGGAGATCTCAATGCAAGTGAAGGAGGCCATCATTAGCCTGAAAAAACAACATAAATCTATAAGAGAGATAGCAAAAACCTTAGGTGTGGCCAAATCAACAGTTGGGTACATTCTAAAAAGAAAGAAAGCACTGGTGAGCTCAGCAACATCGAAAAGACCTGGAAGACCACGGAAGACAACTAAAGTGGATGATCGCAGAATTTTTTCCTTGGTGAATTAAAACCCCTTCACAACATCAACAGAAGTCAAGAATACTCTGGAGAAAATAAAGCTGAAAGTCTGTACTTCAATGACATCTTGATTGTTTTATTTCAAATCCATTGTGGTGGTGTATAAAGGCAAAATCACAAAAACTCTGTCATTGTCCAAATACCTCCGGACCTAACTGTATTAGTTCGTAATTAATATTTAAGACTTGGGTAGTCTCATACGACTATTTTTTGGAGATGAGCTCTCAGGAGCGTCTCTACTTCCAGGTTAGGGAGCTGTCCATCCAAATCTCACTAACCAATGAGAGTAAATCGACGCCCACACGAGAGGTTTGTGCCAGAATGGCGAACGTAAAGTTGTGGAGCGTAAACGCAAACTCTGGCAGCGCATTCATAAACCATGATTAGCGAAGAGAACGCTGTTAATTTGAAGACCGTGTTAAATTTTATCCGCTGAGTTCACTGTTTCAGTTTCTGAGTGTTTCTCTTCTTTCTCATTGTATATTTTTGTTCGTTTCTTGAAAAGTTAAGGTCAATACTTTTGGCACAAGTTTAATTCCATAGATATGTAGATATTGTGATACCTTTGATATCTCAGAAAAGTAAAGTGTGACGTCACGATATTGATATTATTCCATCATGTTGCCCAGTCCTAATATGAAGTCGTAATTTTATGAACTTATTGCTGGAGAAAAAAAATGGAAAACGCTAGAAAAAGTCTAGAAAAACCGTAACGCACGAGTACGAATTCTGAAATCTCTTTAGAATCAGAGACATTAGTCTATTTAATGAATTGACTCGAATGCTTTTCACTGGTTTAGTGTATCCAAGACTGAACTATGATTTCTCCTCGTTATCCTGAAGGTCTGAACACATATGTCCTGGAGTGCGCTTGTAGCCATGAAGAGTTTGACGCGTACCAATCCGCCGTGTCCTGATCTGCTCAAACCGGCCTCTGGCGCCGCCCTGCAGGTTCACCTGTACTACTGCAGCCAGAGCACGAGCCCCTCCACTCTCAGTTACCCGCCTGGAGATTACATAGCGGAGGAGCTGTGCATCAAAGCTGCCAAAGAGTGCGGTAAGAGTGTGTGGTGTGTGTGTGTGTGTGTGTGTGTGTGTGTGTGCGTGTGCATGCATGCAAGTGCGTGGGTGTGATGTAACTGTCATCAAGTTGAGGGTGTGAGTTTAAATACTTTCAGAGTGTGAAGTTCTTAATAATTAACTTATTCAGGGTACTATATGAGCTGACTGCTATATTCTGTTGTTTAATTTATTTTTAATTTTCTTTTTTTTTAAATTTAGTCAGTTCCATCCAGGTTATCTGAAGTGCAAATTCAAATGTCTAACTTCTTCACTCCGCTATAAAACACGGGAAAAGGAGAATTCGTTTACAGGCTAAAGCGAGACTGAGACTGATAGAGGTGAAAATCTTTCTCCTGTCCTAATGCGCGGTTCTTGTTGAGGTTTTTAGGTCACTGTAAACGTTGTCTGATTGCACAAAACCCAACAGAACATGCCCTAATTCTCTAGAAGCCTGTAGAAGCTTTGCTAAACCCTGCTTAGTCTCTGTGTTTTCTGTGAATCTCTAAGTGTGAAGGTTTCGGCTGATAGCATGAGGTCAGTTTTACTGGGAAGCAGTAAAGGATGAGTCACTTTTAAGTTGAACATTTTGGTTTGAGAATTTCACTAAGTTTCCGATGTGATAATATGTTGATGTAAGATCATCAAATAAACAGGAAAGTTCCTCTGTTATACAAAATTGACTTTGGGGGGAAAAAAAGTTATAATGATAATAAAATCTTATTGTTGCGAATATTGTGATGTACATTCTCAAAATTGTGATGCTTAATACAAAATTCCCAATTAATTTGTCACTAAATGAGGTTGAATATGATTAAATTAAAATATGATTAAATATTCAATTTATTCACACCAGTCCGAGGTGCTGCCTTGTCTGAAGAGCGCAGGACGGAGGAAGGAAACGCAGCTAGTTTGTTTACTTGATTGTTTACATCGGTTTCTAATTTTCTCAAGTGTCAGTGGACTTCCAGTGTAGCTGTGTAATCAACATGAACACACACACACACACACATACACACTAAATACCGTGGAAAACCTGCCAGCCACATGCAGAGTAAGCAAAACACACACACACACACAGTCCTCAAAATCACACTTGTTTCTCATAACACGCACACACACACACACACACACACACACACAGCGTTCTCATAAAGCATGTGCACACAAACACACACACACACACAGTCCACAAAAATCACACAACACGATAAAAATCACACAAACCACATGCAGTCACAAACTCAAAAACACACACAAATGCACCTCATGAAGCATACAAACATACACACACGTACAGCACTCACAAAACACACACATAAATAGGGTCTTCATAGGACACACACACACACACACACACACAAACTTGCATATACAGAGTCCTCAAAAAACACACACATACACACACAGGGCCCTCACAAAACATACACTCATAAACAGTCCTAACAACACACACACACACACAGAGCGTTTTCATAAAGCATGTACGCGCACACAAACACACGCAGTCCACAAAAATCACACATACAGAGTCATCACAAACCACACGCAGTCACACACTCCTCAAAAATACACACAAATGCACAGAGTCCTCAGGAAGCATACAAACATACACACACACATACAGCACTCACAAAGCACACACACATACATAGAGTCTTCGCAGGACACACACACACACACAGCCCTCAAAATCATACTCGTTTCTCATAAAACACACACACACACAGATTCCTCACAAAACATACACAGCATTCCCTTAAAGCGCCTACACACACACAACCACACACGTACACACACACAGCTTTCCCATAAAGCACACACACACACACACACACACACACACACAGTCCACAAAAATCACACATACAGAGTCATCACAAACCACACGCAGTCACAAACTCAAAAACACACACAAATGCACCTCATGAAGCATACAAACATACACACACATACAGCACTCACAAAACACACACATACATAGGGTCTTCATAGGACACACACACACACACACACACACACACACACACACACACACATGCATATACAGAGTCCTAACAACACACACACACACACAGCTTTCCCATAAAGCACACACACACACACACACACACACAGTCCACAAAAATCACACATACAGAGTCATCACAAACCACACGCAGTCACAAACTCAAAAACACACACAAATGCACCTCATGAAGCATACAAACATACACACACATACAGCACTCACAAAACACACACATACATAGGGTCTTCATAGGACACACACACACACACACACACACACACACACACACATGCATATACAGAGTCCTAACAACACACACACACACAGTCCTCACAAGTCACACACAGATTCCTCATTAGTCTCACACACACACGCAAAGCATAGAGGTCAGTGTGTGTGTGTGTGTGTGTGTGTGTGTGTGTGAGAAAGTGTATGAATAGTTTGAGACATCAAAAAAACTGTACCCTTATTTCCTGTCCCAACTGTTACCACTTCCTGTTTACATGTCCGCACCAGAGCGCACTCACTCTGCGCATGTTACTAGTTATCTTTAACCATCTGCTAATACAAAACAAGCTTTACACCTTGTGTGTGTGTGTGTGTGTGTGTGTGTGTGTGTGTTTGCTGAAACTTTATGTCACAACCACAAGTGATGTAATAATTTAACACCCTAGTAAATGTTTTTAAATGAAGTAGCGCATAACATTACCTGCTACATGGTGATAAGGTATCACTGTTGTCATCAGTTTTATCCGTTTTATCAGATTTAATTAAATTAATTTTTTAAAAATAATTACAAACTGATCAGAAGCAGCTTAATCTTTAAAATGTTAAAAAGAAAATTACTGAATTTTCTCTTTTTTTTCTCAGTCTTTTGTAATTGTAATTTAAAATAAAAAAATTATTATTTTAAACAGAAAAAAATGTAAAATAAATGCATTATCAATGTGTTTATTAATAATAAACACATTTATTATTAATTACAACAGGACTGTTGTATTGCTGGCAGTTTGTAAATATTATTAATATTATTATAATTAAATATTAAATAAATACATCACTATTCAAGCTGTTTTTTTTTTGCAGCGTAGGTAAGAAGTAGCTAACAAAACGAGCGAGTTAGCAGCATACACGTCATCACTAAACGTTTTATTGACAGTAAAAATGACATAAAAACACAAACAAATCTGAATAAAGAAGCTGGTTGCTAGGAGACAGGCAGCTGCCTCACATCTGTAAACGTGTTCTTCAGTCTTCGGTGTTCTTCTTCAGAGCTCTACGTGTTTTTCTGACGAGTGTTTTGAGTTTTTATACCTTGTTTTGAGTTCCTTTTCGTTTATGTGTCCGAACTCTGACTGCTGATTGGCTGAGGCTGGGGTGTGTTTCTTCTGTTGCTCCGCCCACAGGTGTCAGCCCTGTTTACTTCAGTCTGTTTGGCCTGATGAGAGAGAGCGATCGCTTGTGGTATCCACCCAATCACGTCTTCAAAGTGGACGAGTCCACCAATGAGAAGCTCCTGTTCAGGATAAGGTACACACACAGAAACGGGCATCAGGTCTTATTACACTACCTGTCTGTCTCTCTGTCTGTCTCTCTGTCTGTCTGTTCATCTCTCTGTCTGTCTGTCTCTCTATCTGTCTGTCTGTTCATCTCTCTGTCTGTCTCTCTATCTGTCAGTCTGTTCATCTCTCTGACTGTCTCTCTATCCATCTGTCTGTTCATCTCTCTGACTGTCTCTCTATCTGTCTGTCTGTCTGTTCATCTCTCTGACTGTCTCTCTGTCTGTCTGTCTGTCTGTTCATCTCTCTGACTGTCTCTCTATCCATCTGTCTGTTCATCTCTCTGACTGTCTCTCTATCCATCTGTCTGTTCATCTCTCTGTCTGTCTCTCTGTCTGTCTGTCTGTCTGTTCATCTCTCTGACTGTCTCTCTATCCATCTGTCTGTTCATCTCTCTGACTGTCTCTCTATCCATCTGTCTGTTCATCTCTCTGTCTGTCTCTCTATCTGTCAGTCTGTTCATCTCTCTATCCATCTGTCTGTTCATCTCTCTGTCTGTCTGTCTGTTCATCTCTCTGTCTGTCTCTCTATCCATCTGTCTGTTCATCTCTCTATCCATCTGTCTGTTCATCTCTCTGTCTGTCTGTCTGTTCATCTCTCTGTCTGTCTCTCTATCTGTCAGTCTGTTCATCTCTCTGTCTGTCTGTCTCTCTATCTGTCTGTCTGTTCATCTCTCTGTCTGTCCATTTGTCTGTCTGTCTGTTCATCTCTTTGTCTGTCTGTCTGTCTGTTCATCTCTCTGTCTGTCTATCTATCTGTCTGTCTGTTCATCTGTCTGTCTGTCTGTCTGTTCATCTCTCTGTCTGTCCGTTTGTCTGCCTGTCTATCCCCCTCTATTCATCTGTCTGTCTGTTCATCTCTCTGTTCATCTCTCTGTCTATCTGTCTGTCTATTCATCTGTTTGTCTGTTCATTTATGCATCTGTCTGGTTGTCCATTTATCTGTCTGTCTGTTCACGCGTCTATTTCTGACTTTGTCTTTATTTTTCTGTGTAGCAATGTGTTAGTTTTATATTTATCTGTCTGTCCAACTATCTGTCTTTTTCAAACTATCAGCCAATTTTCTGTCTCACTCTCTCTCTCTCTCTGTCTCACTCTCTCACTCTCTCTCTCTCTCTGTCTCTCTGTCTCTCTCTCTGTCTCTCTGTCTCTCTCTCTTGTAACACACTTCCCCTTTATAGAACCCACCACAGACTGCTGACATGAGTGACTTGACGTGTCTCTGTCTCTCTCTGTCTCTCCCACACACACACACACACACACACACACACACATACACACACATACACACACACTCAGTGTTGAAACCTGCAAGAACAGACAAAAGGTTAAACATCTCTGCAGGTTGAAAGAGCAAAGTGACATTTTTACTCATCACAACTGATCACACCACTACTCTGTGTGTGTGTGTGTGTGTGTGTGTGTGTGAGAGAGAGAGAGAGAGAGAGACTTACTACCGAAACTGATACTTGACTGTTTCACACTTTGCTGATGTGATTTAGAACCAAAGATCAAAAGGGGTGAGCATGTGAGCTCACGAGTGTGTGTGTGTGTGTGTGTGTGTGTGTGTGTGTGTGTGTTTGAGTCTTCTTGGCTCGATGCTGAGGAGGAAAAGCCCCGCCACATGTTCATAACGTCACCACTCACACAGTGACACAAAGTTATAAGAATTTAATATAATTATATTTTATATATGTCATATGTACCGTATGTCTGTTATTTTACGTAACCGTACAGTTACGTCTTTAATCAGAGCAGAGGGAAAAAATATCCCGTGGAAGTCTGTAGGTGAGTTGAAGTGTAACTCCGCCCTAAAGCTCACACTACAGACACTTCATCATATCTTCCTAATAACCGCTTGTGTCCAGGTTTTATTTCCCCGGCTGGTACGGGAGAGGATCAAGCCACGCCCATCGCTACGGCGTCACCAAGAGCTCCGAGGCTCCTGTGTTTGATGACGTCACCACGGCATATCTGTTCGCCCAGGTACACATAACCTGTCTCACTGACATGAGATTGAACATGTTGCTCACGAAAGTGATATTAGTGCCAGTGGATAGTGTGTGTGTGTGTGTGTGTGTGTGTGTGTGTCATCCTTTGTGGTTGAAGGGTGTGTGCTAGAACAAGGGAAGTGGAAATACTGGAGGGGCGGAGGGCAAGTGTGTGTGTGTGTGTGTGTGTGTTGTGCAGTAAGTTGCTGAGTGTTTTAGACTTTCCACTTTCTTCCCCTTCCTAATTTTATTGTTCTACATAATGAGGAAGTAGTGCATGCGTATGTACGTGTGTTGCTTTCCAGTAATTCTTGTGTTTTCATTCTCTCTCTCTCTCTCTCTCTCTCTCTCTCGCTCTCTCTCTCTCAGTGGAGGACTGATTTTGTGGATGGTTCGGTTAGTATCCCCGTTACCCATGATGCTCAGGAGGAATGTCTCGGCCTGGCCGTGCTGGACATGATGAGGATCGCTAAAGAGAAAGGCCGCGCGCCCATCGAAATTTACCATGACAACAGGTGAAAGCTCCGCCCACTCAACCTTTACAAACAGGGGCTGGAGGTCACAGGACCACAAAGTTCAGTGCTTTTCCTTTGTTATATTGTTATAATCTAGTATTTTCTCTCTCTCTCTCTCTCACACACACACGCACACACACACACACACGTCCAGCTATAAGAGTTTCCTGCCCAAGGCCATCCGCGCTCACATCCAGCGGTACCACATCGTGACGAGGAAGCGGATCCGTTATCGGTTCCGTCGGTTTGTGGAGCGTCTGCGGCGCTGCAGAGCGCCCGTCACCGAGCTCATGCTGAAGTACGTGGCCAGTTTAGAGGTTCTGCAGCCCGCGTTCTACACCGAACGCTTCTACGTCTCACAGCCCATCGTCGGCATGGTAACCATCGTCGTCACTGGCAAACATGGCATCCAGTGGACCAAGGGGAAAGACAATGGAGACGGACAGGTAGAGAACATCCTAATGTAGCCCTGTACAGTGAGTTCTGTAACAATTATCCGGGAACTTTAACCCTGGAACTTTAGCCCTTTAATTTTTTTTTTTTTTTTTTAAGAAGCGTAACTGAGAATTAACACTATGCGATAGGAGTGTATGATAGAAGGAAATACACAATGTCACAACAGTGAAGACTTTTGTAACGTGTTTTACGCACATCCCATAATCCTGTTCACTAGAGAAGAGTCCGTTAAAGTTACAGCCACAATAACATCAACTATTATTAAAGATTACACAATAAGTGGATATGAAAATTTCAGAGGGAAGCAGGAAGACAAAAACCCAACAGACAGACAGACAGATAGAGAAGCAGGCAGAAAGACAGAAAGAAAGAAAGACAGACAGACAGACAGACAGATAGAGAAGCAGGCAGAAAGACAGAAAGAAAGACAGACAGACAGACAGATAGAGAAGTAGACAGAAAGAAAGAAAGAAAGAAAGAAAGAAAGACAGACAGAGAAGCAGGCAGAAAGACAGAAAGAAAGAAAGACAGACAGACAGACAGACAGATAGAGAAGTAGACAGAAAGAAAGAAAGAAAGAAAGAAAGAAAGACAGACAGAGAGAAGCAGGCAGAAAGACAGAAAGAAAGAAAGACAGACAGATAGAGAGAGAAGCAGACAGACAGGCAAGTAGTTACACAGATACAAGTAGAGACATATTTGTAATTTATATGTCTATTATACGTCTATATTATATGTCTGTCTTGCTGTGTGTCTGTGTCTGTATTCCTTTCTTTCTTTCTTTGTCTCTCTCTCTCTCTCTCTCTCCCTCTCTAGGATCTGCAGGTGTACTGTGATTTCCCTGATGTTATTGATATCAGCATTAAACAGGCGAGCAAAGACGGTTCTGTCGAGAGTCGCATCGTCACCATCAACAGACAGGACAGCCAGACACTGGTATCTCTCACACACACACACACACACACACACATACACACACACACACACACACACTTTTTACCTTGTTAGCGAGTGTCCTAAGTTAGACAGCTTAGTAAGATGCATTTTTGAATCTTAAATCATTCATGCGAACTGTTACTGCACAAAATCCTTTTCCTTTTCTAATCTCTCTCTCTCTCTCTCTCATTGGTTTCAGGAGTTGGAGTTCTCGTCTCTGTCCGAGGCGTTGTCCTTCGTCTCCCTGATCGACGGCTACTACAGACTCACCACGGATGCTCATCATTACCTGTGCAAAGAGGTGGCGCCCCCTAGACTGCTGGAGGCCATTCAGTGTAACTGCCACGGCCCTGTCTCGTGAGTTTCACCCTCCTGTAGTGCGCACTACTTAGTGGGGTTGTGTCCTATTCCATCAGGACGTATCATTTAATATCAGTACAGCTGACACACACACACACACACACACACGAACACAACCACAGCTGACCGTATGTCTCTGGCTTTAGGATGGAGTTTGCCATTAGCCGTCTCCGTCGCTGTGACAACGCTAAAGGCATGTACATCCTGCGCTGCAGCCCTAAAGACTACGACAAGTACTTCCTGTCCTTCGTGGTTGGGGTGAGTGTGTTGTATAAACTACTTCCTGTCCTTTGTGGAGTAAACATAGGCCTGACATGGGCCTGATGTGTGTGTGTGTGTGTGTGTGTGTGTGTGTGTGTGTGCGCAGTACGACGGTGTGTTTGAGTATAAGCACTGTCAGATCGTGCGCAATCTAGAGGGTGAGTTTGTGCTGAGTGGAGCGAAGTGTGTGTTCAGCAGTCTGAGTGAGCTCCTGCACCGCTACCAGAAGGAAGCGCTGCGCTCCGAGGGTCACATCTTCCAGTTCACCAAGTGCTGCCCTCCTAGGAACAAAGGTCAGAGGTCACATACAGGTCACTCTCTGCTTTCTGTAGAACTGAAAATGTGTTGCTGGCTGATTGAGAGAAGTACACAGCAGGCTACAGCGACTATTACATTAAAGACCATCTCTCTCTCTCTCTCTCTCTCTCTCTCTCTGCAGATAAATCGAACTTGTTAATCTGCAGGAGTGATCAGGTCTCAGATGTTCCACTCTCTCCATCACCCCTCAAACACACTCAGATGGTCTTCCACAAAATCCACAGAGAGGACTTGCAAATGGTAAGAACTTTAGTCTAGGAACTTTATCGCTTTAGTGCTGGAACTTCAGCCCAGGAACATTAGTATTGGGACTTTAGCCTAGTAACTTTCACCCAGGAAATTTAGTCTAGGAACTGTAGCTCTGAAGCATTAGTCCAAGAACTTTAGCCTTGGAACATTAGTCAAGGACGTTTATCCCAGGAACTTTAGCTCTGGAACCTTAGTGTTGGAACTTTAACCCTCAGACATCCTTGATTTTACTAGGAAAACCTTTAAAGATATATGGTGTGTGTGTGTGTGTGTGTGTGTGTGTGTTCTCAGATGGAGAGTTTGGGACAGGGGACGTTCACGCAGGTGTTCCGCGGAATCAGGAGGGAGCTTGGAGATTATGGGGTGCATGAGATGGAAGTGGTGATGAAGGTGCTGGACAAGAGCCACCGCAACTACACTGAGGTATCATGAGAAATAAAAACATTATAAGATCTGATAAACAGATCAGTGTGTGTGTGTGTGTGTGTGTGTGTGTGTAATATAGTAAATCTCACTCTCTCTCTCTCAGTCCTTCTTTGAAGCAGCCAGTATGATGAGTCAGATTTCCCATAAGCACTTGCTGCTGAATTACGGGATCTGTGTGTGCACAGAGGAGCGTAAGTTTTAAAATTGCTGGTTAAAGTTCACACTCGCCTACACTGAACTTCTGAATTTGATGTGATGATGTTTGTGTGTGTGTGTATGTGTGTGTATGTGTGTGTATGTGTGTGTGTGTTGCATCTCAGACATCATGGTTCAGGAGTTTGTGCGCTTTGGTTCCTTGGACACATACCTGAAGAGGAACCGCAGCTCCATCAACATCACCTGGAAGCTGGAGGTGGCCAAGCAGCTGGCCTGGGCCATGCATTACCTGGTGGGTCACACTGTGTGTGTGTGTGTGTGTGTGTGTGTGTGTGTGTGAGAGAGAGAGAGAGAGAGAGATTTAATTTCAGTTGAACATCACATCTGTAATATAAATGAGTTCAGCACACACGCTCATCTGAAATGACAATCCGGTGGTTACATGTCAGTGGTGTGGTTTAATCAGGGTGTGTGTGTGTGTGTGTGTGTGTGTTTTGTTTTTGCAGGAGGATAAGAGCCTGATCCATGGGAATGTGTGTGCTAAAAACATTCTGCTCGCTAGAGAGGAAGACAGAAAGACACACACTCCACCTTTCATCAAACTGAGTGACCCGGGAATCAGCGTCTCAGTTCAGCCCAGAGAGAGTGAGACACACACACACACACACACACACACACACACTACATATTATACCATTTATCAAAGTAAAGCGATTTTCTCCCAGTCATCACCTACTGCTCCATTTCTTTGTCTTCCTGTGTGTGTGTGTGTGTGTGTGTGTGTGTGTAGTTCTGATCGAGCGCATCCCCTGGGTTCCCCCGGAGTGTGTAGAGGATCAGAGGAACCTGAGCTTAGCCACGGACAAGTGGAGCTTCGGCACCACGCTGTGGGAGATTTACACCGGAGGAGAGAAACCACTCAGCTCCTACGACTCCTCCAAGGTAACACACACACACACACACACACACTTTCCTAATGGAGTCTAATAAGTCATCAGATAGCTAACGCTCTGTGTGTGGGTGTGTGTGTGTGTGTGTGTGTTGTACAGAAGCTGTTGTTCTATGAGGACAGACATCAGCTCACTGCACCCAAATGGACAGAACTGGCCACTCTGATTAACAACTGTATGGATTACGAACCGTTCCAGCGTCCATCGTTCAGATCCGTCATCCGAGACCTGAACAGCCTCTTCACCCCCGGTACACACAACTCTACACAACTCTACACAACTCTACACAACACTGCGATGCGTATAAATTATCGCTTTTACACTGTCTATTTCAGCTACTTCCATTGACTTGCATTTCACTCGTGATTTTTTTTTTCTTTTATGGTCAGTATAACACAGAGAATCTTTCATTTTCTTTCTCTCCGTCTTTGTCTTTTTCACTCTCTCAGATTACGAGTTGTTGGTAGAGAACGATGTTCTCCCCCTCAGGAACCGCGGGTTCGGGTTCTCCGGAGCATTTGACAGCCAGGAGCCGACGCAGTTCGAGGCGCGACACCTGATCTTCCTGCAGCAGCTCGGAAAGGTAAAAACATGTTAATCGTGTTAATGTGGAGATTAATCGCAGATGTATGTCGTCTCGATGTGGAGAAAAAAAATTAATCCACCTTTAAAGTTTAAAAGCTCACCCACTCTCTGTAGTTTTGTACTTTTCATTGCGTACAAATGCTTCAGTAGTGCAGGTGACGCTGTTAAAATTTCATGATCGCCAAAACACCAGCAGTCTGACTTTGCTCTAAAAAATGACAGCCTGCCAACCTGACGTGCGACGCTTATAAGGCTTAAGCTGATTGGTTGATCACATTTGTGCTGATTGGTCAGAAAAAAACATGGATGTCGGCGAAAAGTTGTCTGGCAACCTGATTGGCTGATGTACAGCCAGAAAATCCACAAATGAAGTATGATGAAGCTGGAATGTTTGTTACATGTTCTCTGTGTGTGTGTGTGTGTGTGTGTGTGTGTGTGTGTAGGGGAACTTTGGCAGTGTGGAGAAGTGTCGTTATGACCCGCTGCAGGATAACACCGGCGAGGTCGTAGCGGTGAAGAAGCTGCAGCACAGCACCGCCGAACACCTGCGCGACTTCGAGAGAGAGATCGAGATCCTCAAATCACTACAGCACGAGAACATCGTCAAATACAAAGGAGTGTGTTACACTGCAGGCGAGGCTCACACACACACACACACATTCACACACATTCACACATCCATTCACACATTCTCACACACACACATTCACACATTCTCATACACACATTCACAAATTTTCCTCTTATTATTCAACTATATTATTTAAAACTGAGACCGATTCAGGGTGGAGCTTGTGTTAAAATAAAAAAAAATAAAAAAAGAAAGAAAGAAAACAACAACTAACTGATGTTTTGGTGGAGAAAGTTGTTATCAAGTGTCTGCTGGATTTTTTATGTTAATTTTTCATCCTCTTTCCTTTTTTTTAGGTCGTAAAAACCTGCGCTTGGTGATGGAGTACCTTCCGTTCGGCAGTCTGAGGGAATACCTCGCTAAAAACAAAGAGCGCTTCGATCACAAGAAACTGCTGCACTACGCTTCACAGATCTGCAAAGTACACACACACACACACACCCACCCACACACCCACCCACACACCCACACACACACACACATACGCACACACACACGTTTACACTTACAGTTTATCACAATCTTGTCCACTTCCTTTAGCTAAACCCTCTGCGTTGTTGTTGTTGTAATTATTTTATCAGCACAAGATCTCTTTCCTTTCCAGAAAATGGCAGATGAAGTTGTTTAACGAGAGGAAACAAGCACAATGATAAATTTCTCGTTTAAACCTTAAATAGATGTGAAACCAGTTAAATAATCAGCTTTGCTCAAATCAGAAAACATAACATAAAACTATTTATAACAGATTTTTTTTTGTTTGCTTATATGTAATTAATAGATATTCAGTCATTCTCATTGTATTAGATACATTTTAAATGTAGAAAAAGTGTAATTTGTATTACACATTACTGCTTAAAATATTCACTATACAGCACACAAGCACAAAAAAGTAATTATTTGTTATTTGTAATATTCAGACAGTTTTATTCACTCTTACCTGCTTTACTGTTTCAAACACTGAAGCACTGAAACTCTCAGATTTTTATCTGCAGTCTTCAGACTCGTCCATTAGCGCACAGTAAATTAATACCTGCACTTCGTGTATTTGACCACTAGAGGGCAGAGGTGTGTTGCAAAACTTCATTTTACGCTCACTGTGCTGTATTACACAACCTTCTGATGGAATCCTTAAAGTTAGAGCAACACTGAACCACAAGCAACACACACACACACACACACACACTATGTCACAATCCACCATAACCGTTTCTCATCATGCTCACGCTGTGCATTGTGTGTGTGTGTGTGTGTGTGTGTGTGTGTGTGTGTTTTACAGGGGATGGATTATCTGGGTTCTAAGCGTTACATCCACAGAGACTTGGCCACGCGGAACATTCTGGTGGAAAGTGAAATGCGTGTGAAGATCGGAGACTTCGGCCTGACCAAGGTTCTTCCTCAGGATAAAGACTACTACACGGTGAAGGAGCCTGGAGAGAGTCCCATATTCTGGTGAGGAAATAATAATAATAATGATAATAATAATAATAATGATAATGTGTATGAGTATAAACCATGTATATATGTGTGTGTGTATGGTGTGTGTGTGTGTGTGTGTGTGTGTGATGAAGGTACGCTCCTGAGTCTCTAATGGAGAGTAAGTTCTCAGTGGCGTCAGATGTTTGGAGTTTTGGAGTCGTTCTGTATGAACTGTTCACCTACAGTGACAAGAACTGCAGCCCTCCTGCTGTGAGTCTCTCTATCCCTCTGTTTCTCTCTCTCTCTCTCTCTCTCTCTCTGTCTGTCTCTCTCTCTCTCTATCCCTATCCCTGTCTGTGTGTCTCTCTCTCTCTCTGTCTGTATCTCTATCCCTTTCTATATCTCTCTCTCTCTGTCTGTCTCTCTATCTGTCTCTGTCTCTGTCTCTCTCTCTTTCTCTCTATCCCTGTCCGTGTGTCTCTCTCTCTGTCTGTCTCTCTATCCGTCTCTCTCTCTCTCTGTCTGTCTCTCTATTCCTGTCTGTCTCTCTGTCTGTCTGTCTCTCTATCCGTCTCTCTCACTCTGTCTGTCTCTCTCTCTGTCTGTCTCTCTATTCCTGTCTGTCTCTCTATCCCCGTCTCTCTCTATTCCTGTCTGTCTCTATCTCTGTCTGTCTCTCTATCTGTCTCTCTCTCTGTCTGTCTGTCTCTCTGTCTGTCTCTCTATTCCTGTCTGTCTCTCTCTCTGTCTGTCTCTCTATCCATATCTCTCTCTCTCTCTGTGTCTCTCTATTCCTGTCTCTCTCTATCCCCGTCTCTCTCTATCCCTATCTGTCTCTCTATCCCTGTCTATCTTTATTTCTCTCTCTCTGTCTGTATCTCTCACTCTCTCTCTCTGTCTGGCTCACTTTATCTCTCTCTCAGGTGTTTATGGAGAGGATGGGTCTTGATAAACAGGGACAGATGATCGTTTATCACCTGATCAGTCTGCTTAAAGGCAGCTACAGACTTCCTGCTCCTCAGGGCTGCCCTGCTGAGGTAACACACACACACACACACACACACACACACACACACACAGAGTCATGATATTTAGATTGTCATAAATGGTCCTGTTACACTTTTGAAAAAAGTATTTTTAACACAAACAAATGATCAGATATTAAACCACAGCGCAATGCTGAGTTCTGCACTCTGATTGGTCAGAAGGTGTTGATTAATTCTCTAGAACAGCAGCTCTGACAGTAGCGCAGGTTTATATTAATGCACTCGTTCTGATACGTTATCGTTTCTATAGCAACAGCTCATTCACAGGGACTTGTGCAGCAGACGCTCCACTGATAATAAACGGATTTAAATAAATCGTTGATCTGGTGAAATTTTCTGTAAGGAGACGTTTATTTAACGTTTATGGAAGGAGTCTCCAGTCTCAGCGCTTTGTAACAGCCAGACATGAAGCTGTAACTTGAAGTTTTCACGACAGAGGAGTTTACACTTTGCGGTTACTCGGTAACGTGACAAGCTGCGTTTCAAGAGAGAGAAAAAAGAGAGGCTGGTGAGGGAACGACGTTTATAGCTGCTATAACGCATGAGAACTTGTTTCACGGACGTTCCACAATATTAAATGTAACTATAAACGGATAAAAAGTATGACACGTCTTACACGTTTAATAAATAAAAAACTGTGATCATTGGTAAATTGCTGTGGTATAAGAGGAATAAAACACTGCTGTTATAAGGAAAATAATCAGCAGTGACTCTGCTTCATCGCAGCACCTCGTCACTCGGTATTTTTCTTCTCTTCCTCTTCCTCAGGTTCATTGTGTGATGAAGGAATGCTGGGCGGCTGATCCAAGCGAGAGGCCGTCGTTCCGCTCTCTTGGTCGCACCGTCGACTCCATCAGAGAGAGTAAAGAGGAATGAACACACTGCAGGGGGCGCCACTGACGTAATCTCTCTGAGAGAGCGAGAGAGAGAGAGAGAGAGAGAGAGAGAGAGAGAGAGGGAGTGGGGGGACTGAGAGAGGAATGCTCAGTACACTTGAGTGTTATTAGGATGCAGCCTTTATCCGAGTCACTCCATTGCTCCTGTTTCATCGAACACAAATTTGCATTGTGTCTGTTACTTCAGCGGTTGCTATGACGACATGCAGTTGAGGATTCAATGTGTAAAAACAATTCACTGATTTTTTTTTTTAAAGTGTGTATACTTTATACTCAGGGTGTGTGTGTGTGTGTGTGTGTGTGTGAGTGTGAAACAGGTTTCATTCATCAAAACCCATCTGTCAGTGTTCATCAGCCGGAGCGTTAATAGCAGCTGCGAAGAATTTTACGTTACTTTTTTTTTTTTTTTTTTTAATGTCCAAGTTGCAGCTTTACACTACACCATTTTATTACACTCTATAACAAGGAAGCAGTGTGTGTTTGTTGGTCTGGAAAGTGTGCATAAGATTTTATTTCATTTTACGAAAGACTCATGACTCAGTGACTCACTGACTCGACTCTGACTTGTACTTGTGTGAGAGTCAATTGATTTGACTCAGTTCACCAATAAGAATCGACTCTTTCGGCTCCCGTTTGCGATGTTTTGACTTGTAATTGTTCTTCTTATAGCTGAAAATCTTCTCTATAGTAACGAACAACCGAAGGAGTCGACTCGTACTCGAGTCTGACTCGAGACTGAAGACTCCTGAACAAAGTTCTGTGTGTGAGAAAATGCAGCAAATAACGGATCAGATTTCTAACACGATTCATAATGTGGTGTTTTAATTCTCCAATTTTCTGATGCTGTTCTTTTTATACTCCAATTCAAGCCTATTAGTGTATTCTGCATTTCAGTCGCCATCATCAGAGCCAGGTTTGCCTTTTTTTAAACGGCGTGACGACGTCGTTTTCTACACCGAGTCATAAATCACAGCGAGACAAGCAGGCCAAGAAAAACTAAACCATAAAACTTTCCTTCTTTGACTGAACCTTTTTTGATAAAGTGGAATGTGTGTACTTTTTTACACAGCTGTGTGAATGTAAATGTTATGCGTTGTGTTGTATCGATGATAGATTTTTATACGTACAAGAATTGATTCCTTTCTGTTTCATATTTTGTATCACATGTTCATGTTATTTTGTGTTGTGTTTATAATCGTCACCTTCAGTCCTTTCACAGTAAAGTCATGATCAATCTGTATAGTGTATCTACTTTTGAAAACTTTTTGTGTATTTTTTTTTTCACAAACAAAAATGAACATTAAAAGAGGGAATAAATGAAAAGAGAGCTGATGTATCTGTTTCTTTAAAAGCATTTTTGAATGTGTGTGTGTGTGTGTGTGCTGTGAAATAGAGAAAACATCCCTTTAATGATCTTATTAATGAATCACAAATTTTTGTAGCCGTGTGTGTGTGTGTGTGTGTGTGTGTGTGTGTGTGTGTGTGTGTGTGTGTAAAATAACTAGCTTTGTATTGCCATCATGACCTTGTGATAATAGACATTGCTCAATTCTAATATTTTCATGGTTGAGCTGTTGATAGATATCAGATTTTTAGCCTCCCAGCTAATATCACAGTGATCTAGTTTGTGATTGGTGGTTGAATTTAACTTAAGCTCCGCCCCTTTCGATCCAGATCTGCCCGTCACTCAGTGAAACTGTGATGTGCTTTGCAGCTACAGTTTATAAATCATGGACCGTCAGTCACTTGGCTCTCTGACAATAATCTTTATTTATTTATTTTTTTTTAATTTTGTTTGTTTATATTGCTACATCATACACAATATTTACAAACCAAACTGGACACTTCTGGAGCAGCGATAAGAGGTCCGTCTGTGTGTAAATAAGTCCTGGACCGCACTCATCCGCTTCATCCCTCCATCCTCAGCACAGGCGTCCGATGTCGTTCTTGGTGCAGCCCTGACTGCAGCAGAGCCCCGCCAGGCCGAGCGAGTAGTTACGCCTCTTCCGGTCCTCGCGAAGCCAGCCGAGGTCTAAACTCCTGACACGATCGCCCCTTAGTGGCCCGGAGGAGAAGAGCGAGTCCAGCCAGCTCCTCTGCACTTCCTCAGACAGACTCGACTCGTCTCTGGTGTTCCTCTGAGCTCCCATGGCCTGGAGGAGGTCACTGAGAGAGGAGGAGGAGGAGGAAGAGAGGATGGAGGATCTTTCGTCTGGATCTGCGTCACTGCTTTTTATCCAGCTCAGTTGCTCGTCTCCGTCTGACAAGCTTTGGTAAGAGAGCAGCAGGTCCGGATCTGAGGAAAGGAGATTTTAAAGATGTTTAAGATTTAACCTCTGATCCTGGATCAGTGTAATTACAACAGCTGCAGCATTTATGAATGTGACTGTGTTGAATGTGTGTGTTTACTGTTTATCCCACACACTGTCACACTTTATCACATCAAAACAGCACTAAAATCATATGATTTGATTGATTATTTTCCAATAACAGGACATCTAGACATGTTTTATTCCTCTTATACCACAGCAATTACAGGTAGTGTTGTGGGACCTCGAGGATATGAGTGAGTTCCTGTTGTCACTTACGTTATAGCAGCTATAAACAGCCGTTCCCTCACTAGCTTCTCTTTCTCTCTCTCTTGAAGGTAATATGACGAAAAAACGCAGCTGGTCATGTTACAGAGAAACCGTAAACTCCTCTGTCCTGAAGATTTCTAAAAACTTAATTTACAGCTTTACCTCTGACTGTTACGAAGCTCTGACACTGGAGACTCCTTCCATAAATGTTAAATAAATGTGTCCTTACAGAAAACTTCACCATTGTTCAAGTCTCTGTGATTGAACTTTTTCACTGTAGGGAAACTATAACAAGGGGGCGTGGCTTATTTGTTAAAAAAAAAAAAAAAGCTGTCAAATAACATCATTGTGATTTTTTTTTTTTTTTTTTTAAATCCAACACAAACATGTTCACATGATGTGCACAAACAGTCAGAAAGGAAAAAAGCTTTATCTTTGGATCAGAATATAAACACTATCGTACAAACATCATAATTAGATGAGTTTAGTCTGATTCATTTTGGCTAATATTAATAATTCTACATGCAGGATACTGATTTATTAATGTTTAGATTAAAAAAAAAGATAAAGAAAGAGATAAACATCCATCGATTTGAATTATAAAATTTCAGTGTTCTTATTTCTTTATTTAAAAACAGTCAAATTCCTTAATTGTAATTTAAATAATCGCAAGATTGGTCTGTTTTTTGTAAAGTTTATAGATTATTCGATTACAAAACCAGAGAGGAAGAGAGAAATAATATAAAAGATGTGTTTAAAAACAGTTTAAAATTAAAGAATTGATTAAATAATTGAACTTTTAGCTTGCAGCAGTCACCCAGTGTTCATGTTTGATGATTTTTTGTTTGTTTGAGAGAGAGAGAGAGAGAGAGAGATAGAGAGAGAGAGAGAGAGAGAGAGAGGAAACGTGTCCTGTGCTCCCAGAGAAAGCTACGCCTCTCATTTTGAACATCTTTAACGTCTTTAAAACCCGCTGCTGTGATGACAGAAGCAAAACCTGAGACTCTAAACACGTCACCTGTCGCTTAGCTGTCGTAACTAATTAACAGACGCTCAGATACACACCATAATTAATTAACGATCATCACTCGTTAGTGTAGAAGATCAATCTGCTCATTAACATCACGCTCTCTTAACTCAGTGTTAATTATCATTTCATTCACCTGTTAAGACTTTTTGTGGAACTTCATAAAAGTTATATTCTAAAAGTACATCATAATTCCCTTGTATAATCATTTAATTAACTGAATTTAATCATTTAATGAACAAAACTACTCATTAGATATCAGCAAATACTTTACAAATTATGTAAATTTGTAAAACATTTTACAAATTATTGTAAAACATTATTACAAATAATGTAGCTTAACAATAGAGAATTATAGGTGAAATATTTTTAAGCTTTGCATGACAAAACTAGAATCTCTTTATTATTATTATTATTATTATTATTATTATTATTATTATTATTATTAATTTAGCTTACAAATTAGACAAATGTGTGTGACTTATATATATAATTTTATATTTGGTCTGAATTTATTTTATTTCACCGTGCAGCACTTTGGCTGAAGCTTAAACATCCAAAAGAAATAAGACCAAAAATAAAAAACTAAAACATTCAGTTCAGTGTCAGTTTTTCATCTTATAAGAAAATATTAAAGGATAGAAAGCAGTTTAAAAAAATAATCAGTATATGATACAGGCTGATTTTGCGTCCGGTCTCAGAAATGAAGGTATCTAACGGTACTTTTTTTTGGACCACAGTGGGGACGGGTTCTGCACCGCAGATCTTTTACCTGGAAATGTTTAAAATAGTTGAAGGTACATAACTGGACCTGAAGCACCACAAAAGCTCCAAAAGCTAATTAAAGGTACTTTGCAAGGTAAAACACACACACACACACACACACACACACACACTAATGATACAAAGGTGTGCAAAGGTGCAGAAGTACAGTCTGGTAACTTTATTTCTCAGAAGATATCAGCTGAAGTAAAAAACTTTAAAAGTTTTATTATAGTATTTGACTTGTTTCTAGTCAGTGTGTGTGTGTGTGTGTGTGTGTGTGTGTGTGTGTGTGTGATGAGACTCACCCGGTCCCGGTAGCTCCAGGTCGATGGCTCGCCGCCACCGCGACCCTCCGCAGGTGAAGATGACGGCGCGGATGAACTCTCTCCCGCACAGCTTCACTCCGTAGTCCCGCTGCTGCACCGCGCGCGCACGCGCACACACGCACAACAGCAGCAACAGCACCGGGATCAGCAACCGGGACATGACTGTCGACTCAGCGCTCACTCACTCACTCACTCTCTCTCTCACTCCCTCACACACACACACACACGCGCGCGCTCGCCCGCCCGCCCGCTCGCTCGCTCACGTTCTCACTCTCTCCCTCTCCGTCACTCACCGGCACGCACGCGCGCGCACAGATACCGGGCCAGAGTGTCACCCACCGCCGCTTTATAGGCAATAGGGCCCCGTGACGTCACGCGGCCCGCCAGACGTTCCTCCTAAGCCCCGCCCATCACCTCATCTCCCACTTTACCACACAGAATAATAATAATAATAATAATAATAATAATAATAATAATGATGATGAACAGTGAGATGAGCACTCAGGGCAAGTTTATACCTGTATTATTAACCACAACTAAACTAATATACTAATATACTAATATAATTATAAATACAGATCAGCTGATATATTTATATATATATTAGTAAGTTTTGTCTGAGAAGACTAAATGAACAAATTCTTTATTTTCACCAAAATGCAGTAAAAGTTTTTTACTAACAGGAGTGTTTCTTTCAGTGACGTCATTTTATATAACAATAATAACTGACCATTTACACAGAAAATAACTAACATTTAAAATGCTCTGGGTGGCGCGCGCGCACACACACACACACACACACACACACACACACACACACACACACACACACACACACACACACCTATCTATCTATCTATCTATCTATCTATCTATCTAGATAGAGAGACAGATAGATAGATAGATAGATAGATCTATCTGATAGACCATTATCTATCTAGATAGAGAGACAGATAGATAGATAGATAGATAGATAGACCGATAGATAGATAGATATATAGATAGACTGATAGATAGATAGACAGACAGACCAGTAGACAGATAGATAGATAGATAGACAGACAGACAGACCGATAGATAGATAGAGAGACAGACAGATAGAGAGACAGGTTTATTATTGTTTATTTGTTGATTCTCAGCAGCACACAGTAGAGATTTTACACAACACCATTTTACAGAGCGCACCAAAAGAGCCGAGGGAACTTCGTAACCATCAGTGTGTGTGTGTGTGTGTGTGTGTGTGTGTGTGTGTGTGTATACACACAAATCTCTCTCTCTCACACACAAACACACACACACACACACACACACACTACAGAGGAGCGCAGAGCAGTGCCACACCCTCACACTGCTTTCCTAAAACAAAATGTGATGTGTGACTCTGTAGAACACACTGCTCCTCTGCTCATTGATTAAACACACACACACACACACACACACACACACACACACACACACACACACACACACACCCCTGATCAGATATCAGAGATTCACCACGACAGATGACAGCAGAGTCCCATCTGTGTTTACAGCTTGTAAAAAGAAAGGAACATCACATGTGTGTGTGTGTGTGTGTGTGTGTGCACGCACATAGATATATATATATATATAAAACACAAGCGCACACTGACAGAGTGACACATCAGACATTTTAGGTCAGACGTTTACATTGATATAAAATAGCAAAAATGACATTTAGGAAAATACCAAACGTGAGCCGTGTTTTAGCTACTGATTAGCAAATTAGCTTCGTATAATATAAAGGTGCAGTTTGTAATATTTCAGTGTTTCTTGAGCTGTAATAATTAATACAATAACAGAATTTCAAAAGATGCTTCATAAAAACATGATTCTCAATATTGCTAGTTTTTAGCTGTTTAAAGTCATGAACTTAACCCCACCCCTTTTTTTCACCCATTCACAAGGCATGTGTAATTTTAATAAAAGTCAGTTAGGGTAGAATTGAACTAAAAAAAATAATTAAAAAAATCAAATATTGTAATTGCAATGGGGGAGGGGGGATGAAAATGACAGATTGCTCCTTTAAATTTTGTAATAAAGCTTAGTTATTATATTTTTCAAATAATACAAGGGGGAAAAAAAAGAAACTGCAGTGTGTGAGGTCCGAAAGTGAATTAACCGAATTAGTCTCGTGAACTGTGCACGTATCGTAACATAATCAGAACATAATCCAAGCAGAAAGTTAAGCGTTCGAAGGTAAAAAGGTGTCACTTCGGCTTTTCTACGTAGCTAACACTGCACATTTATATTAGAATCAACCAATCAGAGTCGAGATTTCATTCTAATCCGTTTTTGTGGCCAAAATGTCAGGCTGAAGACTTTCCAATTAAAGATTTATCCATGATTCTTTATCTACCACTTAGCTAGCTGAGCTGAGCTGATCGATCAGAGCGATCGGGATCAAACTCATGATCGATAGGTATACGTTTAAATTCTGATGAATTAAAAACCTCATCAGAGAACAGAAACATTTTCGTTATCACATCCCCCCGCACACACACACACTTCCCGACTCACTAGTGCTAAAAGCGTCCCTCATTTCTCCGAGAGAGGAGGGAGGTGGGATTTTGCTCTGCGCGCTTTCTCGATGCTCTCAAACGTCGGCGGTCCGTGAGGCAAATTCAGCCGATCCGCTTCAGCCAGCATGACGCTCTCGGCTTCCTCTGCAATCACAAAACGCATCTCAGGAGTTAATAACGACTGACCGCATGAATACACATTCTAGACAAAAATAAACCCCAAAATAATGAGAAACTCTGCTCTAATAAAGAGCTCAGGGGGTTGGGGTATTCTTTAATAGTTTACAGAAAGATATCGCATTATAGCGCGATATCAGAGACGCGCGACTATGAGAACACTTTCGTCAGCTCGCTAATAATAACCGAGTAAGCTAAAACAAATACTAATTGAAATGCTAATTGAAGCACTGAAGAAGAAAATGCTGCCGTGCTTCTACATTCACTTTCTAATTATCGAAGGATTTGGGGGGAAAAAATAAGCAGATAATTTGCAGATAATTTCCCGAAACTACATAATTCATAATTTCCAGAAGCAGCAAGTGCTGGAACACGCGAGTCTTTACGTCATCGCTAAATAAAAAAACGCCATCAAATGGAGAGTATATCGAAGTTTCACGAACCGGCTTCAGTTCTTTTTCAACCCCATTTTCAGGTCTCAAATTTCTCACGGCTCAACAAACAGAGATTGTTAATGTTAAAATGAACAAAGAAATTTATAACAATGTTTTAAATAAAATACATTTTGTAAAATTAAGAATTAAATGAATACATTAAAATATTTGCAAAAGCATTATCCTGGAAAACAAATCAAATAAAACAAATAAATAAAACATATAATTAAATAAAAATGTCTATCAAGCACACACTTTTCCTGGAAATATAGACAGACAGACAGACAGACAGTTAGATAGATAGATAGATAAATAGATAGATAGATAGACAGACAGACAGACAGACAGTTAGACAGATAGATAGATAGATAGATAGATAGACAGACAGACAGACAGTTAGATAGATAGATAGATAGATAGATAGATAGATAGACAGATAGATAAATACATATAGATAGACAGGCAGATAGACAGATAGACAGACAGATAGACAGACAGATAGATAGTATTTATTTAATAATATGTAAATTTTTTTATTTTGTAGGCCCAGTATGTTGAAAACTCACCACACAATAACTTTACTATTTAATCATTAACACTCAGTAACATAAATGTTATTTCTGATGTTTTTGTGCATAAAGATTTCTCTCCTACGCTCGCATCGTCAGGGCAACACGTCACATTTAACTGATCAAAGAGTGAAATATTGCACATTCTTTTATGAGCCGAGGCCACGACAGTGAACGCTGTGCACACACTCGGCGTGTGTCCCGGGAGCGCCGTGCCTCGTGCGTCGCGCCGCAGCTTATTAAAGTCCGGTGACGGAGTTCGAAAGCACGTTTCTTATCTCGGCTCCGGGGGCGAGAGGGCGCTGAACCCTGCGGCGCAGAAACAAGCGCTAGCAGTTGGGTCGGTCGCGTTAGTGGAGCGTTTTACCGCGTGCAGGATGTGGAGCGTTCATTTCTGTGCTTTCTGCTCTGATGTGGTGATTATAATCTGCAAATATCTCTAATTATTATTATAAAGGTTCATTACTGCAGTATACGATCACGTCATGT
>NC_069724.1:24654020-24676520 GCF_027358585.1 Pangasianodon hypophthalmus
ATCTTTTTTTATATATATATTTAAAAAAATCATTATTATTTATAAATATATAAATATATTTAACACTGAAAAAAGTAAATAAATTAAGATTTTATAATTTAAAGATTAAGTACAACATTTTCAGCTGCTTGTGCAATCTGTTTTGTAATTTAATGAATTAAAAAATGAACTTATAAAAAGATTAAATGAAATCAGAAAAGCGTATTGTGGCATCGTTGATTTTTTTTCACGATATCGATGTTATAAATCGTCGATTGCGTCGCCCTTCTGGACAACGTGACCGTGTCACATCAATATCATGATAAATATCAAATATCAAATTACAATTTTATGTTTATTAATGTTTAATAAGTAACACGCAGCTCACGATATTAAATCTAAAAAGATAATATTTTTGTACTCTGCGTCAGATCGATGTATTTTTATAGATCTGAGCTGAACTTTTTGCATTTGCATCGTGTCAGCTGTCATGATTTGATATTTTCAGCACATTAAGAAATTGATCTGAATAACGGCTTTGACGCAAAGATTTCCGCACTTCTGATGATCACCTAATTAACTCAAAGCCTTTAATGCTACTCTGGATTATTTGTGTAAATTCTGTGTGTGTGAAAGGAGGAGAGAAAGAAAAACGATGAAAAGTTCACTCAGATGTAAAATCAGTGATGTAAGGCATCTCCGTGCCATCACTCTTTCTCTCTCTCGCTCTCTCTCTCTCTCTCTCTCTCTCGCTCTGTGTGTGTGTGTGTGTGTGTGTGTGTGTGTGTGTGTGTGTGTCTGACCCGGCAGTGAGTCCGACTGCAGCCAGGCCGAAAAAAGACCCGAAGTATTTGAGAAATTCTCTGGACCAGGCGATCTGCATAGCCATCTGTCGCTCTCGCATCTCGTTCTGCATGAGGATCTGACGCTCCATCTACAAACACACACACACACACAGTAGTGGTAGCAGGAGAGTGCAAAGTGTGTTTAATGTGTACGAAATGGGACGCGTGTTCTGGAGATTTGGGCCGACAAAACATCCAGAAGAGGAAATAAACGCAGGATGCAACACAGAAAAATGTTCCAAACTCCTTATTTATAATTATTATATAATTATTATTTAATAACGCATGCAGCGCCGACTCCGTGTTCTCCGTGCTCGGGGGATTTCTCCGATTTCTTTACACACTCGCTAAAGGTTTGTTTTTTGTTTTTTAACTTTTTCTGTTGCTGTATTTCTGACCAATGAACGTTGGAGTTTTACGGGAACATTTTCAGTCCTAAAATCAGTTTATTTTTGCTTTTAGGTTTGTAAAAGTTGTAAAAAACAGCCTCAGGGTGCTTTCTGTCTTTACAACATGCTTTGAAATCCTTTATAGATTTATAGATATGTTTAAATAAAACACATTCTCTCTCTCTCTCTCTCTCTCTCACACACACACACACACACACACACACACACACACGTCATGTGTCAATGCGGCAAGCCATCGCTGCAGAAAGACGTTCACGAGAGCTAATCGTTCATCATTATTCATTACTGTTTTATTTAATTTCGTGCATTAACGATCCTATTATTATTCCCATGAGACATTTAAAAGGCGTTCAGGAGCGCGTGTTGACCTCTGACCTCTGCCGTAATCTGCACTCTTTCACTTTCACGCACTTTCAGAAGAGGTCGTCTTCTCAGCGCGTGAGCACATTAGCATGTTTTTTTTTTACCATTTCCTGCTTTTTCACCGTCATATTTAAATTAGACAAACGGAACAAAGGAGCTTAAAGTCGACGTCTAAATGCCTGCTAGCGTGGCACGACGCTCAAGGAAATGAAACGTGCACTTAAAATTAAACGTTAAAGTGCTTCAAATTGCAGGGCGTGTGTTCCTGCCTCGCCGGGACCTGCGTCTCTGTTCCATGACTCATTATGACACTCATCCTGCCTTTCAGCGCACGTCAACATCTCTTCTTCTTTTTTTTTTTTTTTTTTTTTTTTTAAATGTCTAATTGATGAATTATTTCTTTCTTGAAATAGTCGTTTTGTTACATCACATCTCGAAACAACCGGGACGCGGACGTGATCAGGCGACGTGATGCTGGAGAAAGAGCCGAAAATAGCGATACAGCGTCAGTGAGAGTGAAAAATACGCCTCTTATTCATCAGAGTGTTTTTACAATAAATCACTAAAACGTTATTACAGTTACAATGAAACAAAAACAAACAAACAAACAAACAAACAAACATAAACGTTCACTGTGAAACCTGAAAATCTCGTCTGGTGCCTCGTTTGAGAAAAACGCATGACCAAAAAACGCCCTAATATTCTCTAAAACGTACGTCTTGGGACGGAGAGACGAGCAGAGCTAAAGTGCAAAAGTTTACACACCCTTTGAGCAAAGAAAGTTTTATTTATAGCAATGAGACGGATTTTTGATTTCGCAAACGTTCCTTCGTTATTACAAGAAATAAAAATGCAGCTGAAACTGAAATCTTTTTAAATTTGGCATTTAATTTTTAAATACTTCCTCTGGTTTGATATTTATAGTTTAACCAACTAACTAAATGACTAACTAACTAACTAATCAATTAGTGAACTAATACCGAACATGATCTTTAATAATAATAATAATAATAATAATAAACTTTTTCACTATTTTATAAATTATAAAATTCTGCCAAATGCCAAAAATGTAAGAATAATAATAATAATAATAATAATAATAATAATATAATCTATTGCACTATTTTCTAAGTTATTAATTTTAAGCAATTTTTTTATTATTATTTTATTGCTCAAGGGTACAGGTGGGTGCCAAATTTTGTGCACCCTTAAAACAAAATAAAGACAGCCAAAAATTTTTGTGTTTTGGCGTTTAATTTTTCTCCAATTTAATTAAGTTTGTTATTTTTGGTTTCAATTTATTACATAATTTAAAACTTATTTTAAAAAATAAGAATCAATTTATTACATATTTTACAAATCATCATTAACTACTTCACTATATTTCTAGTATTTTATTATATTTTATCATATATTTTTTATATTATTCTATATTTCTCTACTTTTATCTACTTCACAATTTTATTTTTTTCTATTTATTTATTGTATACTACAAATTTTGTCCAAAGGGCATAAAACAAACAAACAAACAAACAGTTTGTGTACAAACAAACATTTGAACGTGTTTAAGATCTGTAGTATCAGGTGTTGTTTATTTCCTGTCTCTTTCCATGGTTTTGTCTTTTAATATTTTTTATTTCTCTTTCAATTTACTGCTTTACTTTTACTTTCTTTTTTATTCTTTTATCTCATTTAATTTCACTGCTGTCTTTTAAATGTGTTTTATTATAAATAAAGGACTTGAATATTTCACTTTATTCTGTATTCGTGTACTTTTCCCTCTTTACGCTCATTCTGTTCTTTGTACCTCATTTTATCTTTATTTTATCTGTTTATCATGTTTATTTTCTCACTACTTGAATATACAACACTCATTTATTATTATTATTATTATTAATATTATTATAAAACAGTGTATGTTAAGATATTACTGAAAAAATAAAGAAAATAATATCAGTTCATAAGTTTGCGTCATCCTGTTTTACATCATCTAAACACATGTTTCTATGCTCAAGGGCACGGGTGGGTGCAAAAGTTTGTACACCCTTTACACCCTTACAGATAAAATCAAGACAACAATTTAACGCAATTTAAAGTGTTTCAAGTTTCACAGGTGCTGTCGAATTATCAGTGAAATAACGATCTAAACATTGGCTCAAAATTCTTCCTAAAATATCAGATCTCACCCGGAGCCTTGTTTAAAATTTTTAAAATTTTGACTTTTTTTAAAAAATTCTGTTCATATATCTCGTATTTTTTTTTCTTTCTTCGGATTGTTGTCTTGAATACACACACACACACACACACACACACACAGAGTTCATTTTTTAATTTCAGTCAAAATCTTTTTTTTTTTTTTTTAAAGAATTAGACAATAATATTTATTAAATCATCTCATCTTCCACCCAGGAATCAATGAGGACGCAAACTTTTACATTCGATCGTATTCCACAAAGAAACGGAAGCGAGACGGACGAGTAACGAGGCGACGACGCGGTGACATTTTCGATAAAGATTTCCTGAACGATGTTAAACTCGTGACACCAAACGCACGCAAAATCAACCTGCTCGGAAAACACGTGACTAAGAAGAGTTCATCACGAATACCAACTGCCTACTGATAAGCCCCGCCCACTTTCGGTATCCTGAACGCTGCGGTTTCAGACGCATAAATCTTCCTGGAAATGGACGACTCCAGACGAACGTCACGGAAAAATGAAGTGAGCACGGGAGAAAATCACGTTATTGCCCACGTACTGATTACATTTTCAAGGAAGTCGTACCATGAGAAACGCTCCGCTCAGAGCAGCACTCAGGCCTTCGAAAAGTCTAATCTTCAGTTTAAACTTTAAATAAAAAGTGTTTTATACGTTATAAATATTTATAAATATGTTATTTACATGTAACTGAATAAATGTGAGACATTCGGCACCAAAATATTATTTAATTTCCAGAAAAAGTGCAAGTCTTTCGAAAATTTATTTACTTCTTTATTTACTTACTTACTAATTTATTTATTCAAATTTAATTTCCAGGAAAATTATACGTTTGTAGAAAAACTATCCATCCATCCATCCATCCATCCAGCCATCTATCTATCTATCTATCTATCTATCTATTTTATTTGCTAACTAATTTATTTATCTACATTTCCTGGAAAACATTGTGTTTTATAAATATGTATTTACAAAACATGTATTTAAATTGCATTTACTGCAATTAATTAATTACGAATTTAACTTTAATTCTTAATAAAATGATCTTGTCTTGTAGATAAATGTATTTATTTATTTAGTTTGTTATTTATTTAGGGAGTTAGTTACTTATTTAATGAGTTATTTACTTATTTATTTATTTATTTATTTATTTATTTAGATAGTTACTTATTTAATGAGTTAGATAGTTACTTATTTAGTGAGTGAGTGAGTTAGTCAGTTAGTTAGTTATTTAATGAGTTATTTACTTATTTATTTAGTTAGTTATTTAATGAGTGAGTTAGTCAGTTAGTTATTTAATGAGTTAGACAGTTAGTTACTTATTTATTGAGTTAGATAGTTAGTTATTTATTTAATGAGTTAGATAGTTAGTTAGTTACTTATTTAATGAGTTAGATAGTTAGTTATTTAGTGAGTGAGTGAGTTAGTCAGTTAGTTAGTTATTTAATGAGTTATTTACTTATTTATTTAGTTAGTTAGTTATTTAATGAGTTAGACAGTCAGTTAGTTACTTATTTATTGAGTTAGTTATTTATTTATTTAATGAGTTAGATAGTTAGTTAGTTACTTATTTAATGAGTTAGATAGTTAGTTAATTGGTCGTTTGTGCAGTTTTGGTCACATAGCTTACTTTAGGAATTTATTTTATCTCAAATCCATCTCACTTCCTAGCAGCTACATTTTTACAGTGTTGCTAGGCAACCGAAAAACTGGGTATTTTTACAGTGCTGCTAGGCAACCAGAAAACTAGGCATTTTTACAGTGTTGCTAGGCAACCGTATACTCAGCATAAGCTAGTTAGTAACTACTGAGGCTAACTTTACTTTAACTGAGGTTAAGTCTTGCGTGTGGAAAAGGTAAAGACACACAGACAGCGGAAACGCGACAGACGCGTCAGGAGGAAAAATATCTAATAAAAGACTCCGAATGACTAAACTAACACGGTTAGCATCAACCGCTAACGAAACACTAAGTGTGACGTCCACGCTGCGTCACACGTCGAGAACTCTGCGCTGCAGGAATTCATTCATTCTCTCTGTTCTGTCAGAAATAACTTACCAACTCAATAAAAGTTGACAGAAAAAGTCTCTGGGGATAATAATAACCCGTGACGTGCGAGAGTAATGGACATCGGAGACGAAGCGGATACACTACGCTGCTAGACATCTTAATGAAAAAAGAAAATCGTCTGTCACTTAAATGCTCCCTCAACTGATCGTCTTTGTCCATTTACTGACAGCGATTCATTTTCAAGTTCATAAAAAGCCAAAAACAGACAAATGAATAACTACAGAATAATCTCCATCACTGAAAATAAAAGATTCTTATTAAGATTTTTTTTCTTTATATCCTTCTCTCCTGATTTTAACTTTATTCGTTTATTTTCCTTCCTCGCATTTTTCCCTTCATTTACTTTACGTTCAATTTCTTGCGTTCAGGACGCTTCGGATCAAACTGCTCTCTTTGGTCTGTTTGTATATTTTAATAAAATGCATCTACTATTAAAAGAAAAAATGTTCAGAGTAATGTAAATCTTATAGTTTTGCAATAAAGCATTTACATCACAATTTAAATTTAACAATGCGGCTTTGATAGAATAGCACTTGATCCAGCGCACGTCATCATTTAACGTTTCATTTTTTTTATACGATTATTCACGCACACAACTTAACGATACGAGATACTAAAATCTGAGGGTCATGAAATCGTAATAAATGTGCAGGATGCAGTCGAATTTATCAAGCTTTTAATTCAGTTCTTTAATTTTTCGAATTAATAACGCAACACTTGTGTTAATTCGATGCGCTTTCCTGTAAACATTCCCACACTGCAGAAAATCACTTCTTAACACGTGAAAATATCTTTCATACAGTCAAATTTATCTAGTATTTCACGAAATAAGATTACAACAAACTAAATATACGATTATTAAACTTTAAACTAAATTTCTAGACATTTTTATTCATTTATTTTCAATTTTCTTGTTCTATTAGCAGATCATTTTGCTCATTTTAAGCTTTTATTTCAGAAGAAAGCAAAATGATCTGTCGATACTCTGGAATAAAAACATTACAATCTTGAAATAAAACGAGTAAAAATGACTAGAAATAGTTTTAATAATCTTATATTTGTTTTATTTTGATCCTATAACAGGAAATACTACATCAGTTTGACTATAGTTAAGATATTTTCACGTATGAAGATGCGATTCTTTTTTTGGGCTGCAGGGTTTGAAGGATAAGCTGACCAAGCACTCATCTTCACTTTTATTTTATTCATAAAACATAACCGACGTCTCCGATTAGGACGCTAACGTCATATTTATGTATGTAATAGAAGAGAAAAAGAATAGAAATACAGTAAAATAAAGAAAAATAAATCACAGCAAAGGTTATAGAGTGAAATCTATACAATATAAACTACAAACTAGTCCTAAAAAAAAGGCGACACAAAACCAAATGTTTAATTTTTAGTAATTATTTAGGAAAACATTTAACATAACTGTGATATGTTTTATTTATAAGGTTTTTACGCTATATTTACACAACGACATCCTAAGCTCAAGAAGCATAAAAAGGAAATGAGAAAAAGAACAAATGCGTGAAGGATATTTAGAGAAATAAAACCCGGTGGAATGTAACTGCGTCACTGATCCTGACCTTAAACAAACAGACGCAATCCGCGCCGCCGCGGCGATCAATCAGGCCGTTATGAGTGTTAACGCACGGCGGAAGCAGCTGCGGCGTTTATAATCCGCCCTCCATCAAGTGGAGGAAATCCTGGCGTTATAATATCGCTGATCACAGCTGCTCACCGCCTCACAGGCACAGATCAATCAAAAAAACATCACATTATCCCGGCGTAAAATGAGGCTGAAAAACGAACTCGGGATCGCAATAAACGTGCGCGGGTTACACCTCGCCCGTGCGTTCGCTCCAGGGAGGGACGGAAATGATGAAGCCATCTTTAACGAGCAAATCTCTGCGTCCTCGTGATGATCTCCGGGGAAACAGAAACACGCAGAAAGGCCGACGTGCTCAAAAATAGCACACGGATATCATCATTATTATTATTATTATTATTATTATTATAAGGATATAGAATATAATACGATAATGATACGCTGAAACGATCATCGCGATCAGAACTTTTATTGCACTTCATATCTCTTTGAATAAACAGGGTTTTTTTTCTCCTCCACATTACAAACTATAAACCTATTTTCCCGCAAATGTATATATTTTTTTTATTCATTCAAAAAGACTTTAAATAAATAAATAAATAAATAAAGACACATATTCATACACTGTACTCAGTGGCTTACAGTCCGTCCCTTGATGAATTATTATATAATTCATTCAATTATTGGATTATTGTCTTAGTGATTAATTTATTTAATCTGTGACAGAATATAACACAAATCTAACCTTTAGTTGAAGTAAATTTATTAAATAAAAAGTCTTACGTTAAAAAAAAACTCGCCAATCAATGTGATGTGTGTAGTTTGGCTAAATATACACACACTATGTTAAGGTAATTAACCTTATTTCTTTCAGGACATATATATTTTTTTATATATATATATATTTTTTTTACCAAGGGTGCCAATAATTCTGAGCTGACTGTAAGGTTAAAACTTCTTACAGATCTTTATTCTTAAGAATTCGTAAAAGTCATTAAGAAATCATTTCAGCTAATTAGCCGGATAAATATCTCGTCTGATTACGTTTAAAGGAAAAAAATACACAAAATAAACAAAAATATAGACAAAACATTTGAATTTAATTGATTTAATGTTTCACGTGTAGCAGAAGCTTATCGATGATGATGATGATGATGATGATGATGATGTTCCAGCTCCTGTTTTGATGTTTATATTAAATTATGTTTAATTCCTTGTTAGCTACTTGTTAGCTACTTCTCTTGATATACATCAGAATATTTATGTTTATTAAGAAAGTGAAATAAACCAGCAGTGCCACGTTTATAAAACATATTAAAAACTCGGCGTATTGCGTCGTGGTTTAGCGTTACAGCTTCGTAATTCACGCTCGGTCTCTTCAGCACCTCCTCCGTTTTTACCTCTTTAACTACTACGATATTTATTTAAAACAACGACTCCATATTAAAATATCCCGACTGTCAATACTCAGCGACGAATAAAGAGCGGCTGAGTAAATATCAGAAATAATCCGCGGCGTGAGACGGAGGGCCGACGCGCGTCACCGCATCCTGCATATTTAAGGATAAACAGCTTATAAGCCTTAATAATGAGAAATATCACGTTATTTTTATCTTAACTCCAAGATGCAGACATACAGAGTCTTCATTTTAGACATAATCATTCATTCTTATTAGAATAAAGACATTACAGACAAAATAATCATTATTACCGGTGTTAATGTGCATTAAGGCTGATATCGTGATACAGTTTGTCACAATATACTTTACAGAAATATTGTAATATTTGTATTTTTTTTTTTTTTTAATTCTAATTAGAAGCAGCGGAGTTGATCTTTAAAATTGTAAAATGTTCAATGTTATTTTTTCTGTGTTGAAGAATGTATTTTTGTAAACATTACACATAAAATCATCCAACTCAGTTCTTCCATTTTATTTATAATATCGTGATATGATATTTTTTGTCAATATATCGCCCCACCCTTAAAGTGTTCTACTATAATATACAAAAAAAAATTAGATTTCTTCATCCTTCATCTGACGCGTTGCTTTGAATAAACTCCAAATGCATAAATAAAATATGGACTTAATACATTTCATTTTATATATATATATATTACAGATTTTTAGATGAAGGATGAATATACAGTTCTGTGCAAAAGTCTTAGTCACATGTAAAGAAACGCTGTAGAGTAAAGACGCCTTCAAAAATAATGAAATTAAATGTTTCTACATTTAAAAAAATCCTATAAAGAGCAGTAAACAGTAATAAATGAAACAAAGTCAGTATTTAATGTGACGATCCTTCACTTTAAATAAATAAAGCAGTATCTGAGGTGCAGTGTGTGCAGTTTTATAAGGAAATGAGCTGGAAGTGTTACTGAGCATCTTGCAGAAGCAGCCACAGTTCTTCTGGAGACTTTGACTGTCGACTCGCTTCTTATTTCTGCAGCGAAACCCAGCAGCCTTCATTCTGTTTTTATCTGAAAAGTGTCTCTTATGGAATCTGCTGCTTTCTTTACTGACATACAAACATTTTTCTGTAACATTTACTTTTGTGCTGGAAAACTAATGTTTGGAATCTAAAATGTTTTTGTACTGAATCAATAATGTAGAAGTCAGAAAATAAACATCTATAACAAAGTTTGTACTACAAAATATATACAGGGTGCCAAGACTTTTGCACAGTACTGTATATGTATACATATATATATATATATATATATATATATATATATATATATATATATATATATATATATATATAATTTTTAAATCCACCTGGATTCTGGCGTTGTGCAGCATGAACTCCTGCTGCTTCTTCAGGTTCTGGTCCATGACCTTCGACACGATAAAGCCCATTCTCCTGAAACGGAGAGAAATTTTTTAAAAAAACATGTAACGTTAACTGATTTTAAAAAATAAATCTAATGAAATTAAATACAAAATAGTGAATGAAACCCATTTTATGTCGTATAACGTCTGTGAAACACGTTAGTTCCTGTTCTCGCTTACGTTATAGCAGCTATAAACAGTCGTTCCTTCACTAGCCTCTCTTTATTCTCTCTCTCTTCAAGTTAATGAAACTAAATAAATAAATAAATAAATAAATAAATAAAACAGAGATAAACCGATAAATCCCCTGCAAAGACGTTACAGCTTTACCTCTGACTGTTACAGAGCGCTGACACTGGAGACTCCTTCCATAAATGTTACATAAACATCTCCTTACTTGAAGAAAACTTCACTATATGAATGATTTTTCTCAATAATTGTAAATAAACCTGGGATCTGAAGCTGCACTACTGTCAGAGTTGCTGTTACAGAAAATTAATCAACATCTTCTGACCAATCAGAGTCCAGAATTCGACGGTGATGTAATCGGTGAAACTATCAGCTCTAAAAGGTTCTGATTTCTTCAGGATCAGGATCAGGATCAGACCGAGACGCTCGAGGCGAAAATGTGACATTTTGGGGGTTTTTTTTCAGACTATTTTGTTTTTGGCTGATTGTGCCTTGTGTTGTCTTGTTGCAGAATACACCCACATTTCAGTTTTTAATTCTTAATTTATTTATTTAGTAGATAAACTCTTGAATAGTTGATGCACAAACCACAAAGGAGTGGGTGGGGTGCACAAACTTTTGCGCGTACCTGTTTCAGCCTGGCTAGCTGACTGGTTAGACCTGAGCTAGTATTAATATTCCAGCTAACAATAAAAGAGTTAAGCAGGTAAATCAGGTGAGAGTAAAACCTCTGAAAGCAAAGACTTGATGGTGATAATGACAGATGATGATGATGTTGTTGTTGTTGTTGTTTTGTTGTTGTTTTAAAAATGACAGCTCTGTCACTGTGGACACTTGGATAAGCGAACACCTTCCATAAAAATAAGCAAACTTGGTTTAAATCACAAGCTTACAACCAAAACAACTTGCTATCAGGAGAAAATAAACATTTGTACCTTAATTTCATTGTTTTTTATCAATAAACTTTGACTAAATACTTTGCCTGACCGGTTGTTAGCATGCATGCTAATCTGTTCAGCGCGCGCCTCCTTCGGAAAAGAAAAATGGCGCGTTTATCAAACATTGAAGCGCACAAAGCGACAGAAATAACAATACCTGAGTTATTTAAGATGAGAGAATAGTTAAAGTTTGGTTTTTAGACTTTGTAGGACTTCAAGGACACACAGAACTACAGCGTGTCTCTGTGTGTGAGTGTGTTTTGTCATTCGTATTCTGACAAATCCCGCCCTGTGCGCTGTGATTGGTCCAAAGGTGCCCTCCTTCTGCTTCACGATTGGCTGCCAAAGGATCAATCAAAATACGTCACGCTGACTCATCCTACTGTTTGCACAGGGTCCTGTGATTGTGTTTATATTCATACGCTGTATATCATATATATATAATATATAACTATTTATTAATATATTCATATTTTATTTTTATTTTAACTGATATGGTGAAATTCTTTACATTTACTCAAGCATGAATGTTTGGGAAAAGTCTAAACAATTATTAATAATGATAAAATGATTAATGTATATTAAAATAATTCATTTTTTATCATTCCTATTCATTATACTGTGAAAGCATTAAAATTCACTCATGGATAAATGTTTTGGAAAGATTTAAATAATTATATTTATTTATTATTAAGGTACATAATGTCTGATGTCGTGAAATCTATTAAATTTACATAAACGAAATATGTCTTGGAAAGATTTGAATACTTATTCATAATTACAAAATGATTAAAGTACATTAAAAACTGATTTTAATTAATATAATCCAACCTTTACATTTTACTCATGCATAATTGTTTTTGGAAAGATTTGAACACGTTATTTTTTGCATTAAAGTATATTGTAATAAAGATCTGAACACTTATTATTTTTTGCATTAACATATACTGTAAGCTTATAGGAATTAGTTAGAGTTTATTTTTTAAAGTATGCGTGTACTGAAGGCTTTATTTGCATTATCTCTGGTTTTTCCGGCCCTCCTGTGTGCTCTAGTTTTTAATTTTCTGTCTCTGCTCGTGTGTTTTTATTGTTGTGAGTGTAAAAGTGGAGACAGATCACTAAACCATGCAGAACAAAACAGAAGAACTGAGAAACACTGAGCTGAATCTTTAACACACCCTTGTTATGTAATGATGTGTGCTCAGGTGTGTTAAAGCAGGCAAAGAGGAAGCATTAAACTGCAGAGAACAGGGAACTAACAGCAGCACACTAACATCTGGACTAACATCTAATCATCAGGCGCCATCTTGTGGCAGAATTTCCATCATGAGCAGAACAAGTTGCTCTTCTTCAAGAGCCAAACTGCAGCTCTGTAGCAGAATTACATTTCAGTACAATTAGAATAAAAGCAACACTAAGATAATTTCCTAAATCCTGACAGAAGCTCATATCGTGAGACATGAATATAGTTTCAGTCCATTCCTCAGTACAGTCCTTTCTACAGTGAAATTAAACGCACAGGATGTTCCTTTTATCTTAAATGTAGTCAATCAGCCAAATACTGTTGTGAGGTTTATTTCTTTAGTTTTTACACTGGAGCTACAAGATAAATATGTAGATAAATCATTAATATCTGTCTCATGGGCGGAGCTAAAGCCATGGCCACCCCTTGAACTGATATGTCATTGTTCAATTTGAATTTTGTAAGTATTCAGTCATGAAACTTTTTTTTTTTTAAATAAAAAACTATGCAGTACCTGTCAGTTTGTTCATAAATTAGCTTGTCCTTTCACTTTAATATGTATTTTAATATTTATTTCCATAGAGGAAAAAAGAACCTGGGCTTGAGTTGAGGAGGTGAAGGTGATGCTGTCTCCTTGGTTTAAACAAACAAACAAATAGAAAATACAAACACAAACAGAAATAAACAATTATAATACTGTATCCTAGGATACAAATAAACTACAAACATGAGAGCTGATTCTAACCCCACTCTATCTCTCTGTCTCACCTTGACCACCCCGCTCTATCTCTGCGTCTCACCTTGACCACCCCACTCTATCTCTGCGTCTCACCTTGGCCACCCCACTCTATCTCTGTGTCTCACCTTGGCCACCCCGCTCTATCTCTGTGTCTCACCTTGACCACCCCGCTCTATCTCTGTGTCTCACCTTGACCACCCCGCTCTATCTCTGTGTCTCACCTTGACCACCCCACTCTATCTCTGTGTCTCACCTTGACCACCCCGCTCTATCTCTGTGTCTCACCTTGACCACCCCGCTCTATCTCTGTGTCTCACCTTGACCACCCCGCTCTATCTCTGTGTCCCACCTTGACCACCCCGCTCTATCTCTGTGTCTCACCTTGGCCACTCCACTCTATCTCTGTGTCTCACCTTGGCCACTCCACTCTATCTCTGTGTCTCACCTTGGCCACCCCACTCTATCTCTGTGTCTCACCTTGACCACTCCACTCTATCTCTGTGTCTCACCTTGGCCACCCCGCTCTATCTCTGTGTCTCACCTTGACCACCCCACTCTATCTCTGTGTCTCACCTTGACCACCCCACTCTATCTCTGTGTCTCACCTTGACCACCCCACTCTATCTCTGTGTCTCACCTTGACCACCCCGCTCTACCTCTGTGTCTCACCTTGACCACCCCGCTCTATCTCTGTGTCTCACCTTGGCCACTCCGCTCTATCTCTGTGTCTCACCTTGGCCACTCCGCTCTATCTCTGTGTCTCACCTTGACCACCCCACTCTATCTCTGTGTCTCACCTTGACCACCCCACTCTATCTCTGTGTCTCACCTTGGCCACTCCGCTCTATCTCTGCGTCTCACCTTGGCCACCCCGCTCTATCTCTGTGTCTCACCTTGACCACCCCACTCTATCTCTGTGTCTCACCTTGACCACCCCACTCTATCTCTGTGTCTCACCTTGGCCACTCCGCTCTATCTCTGCGTCTCACCTTGGCCACCCCGCTCTATCTCTGTGTCTCACCTTGGCCACTCCGCTCTATCTCTGTGTCTCACCTTGACCACCCCGCTCTATCTCTGTGTCTCACCTTGACCACCCCACTCTATCTCTGTGTCTCACCTTGACCACCCCACTCTATCTCTGTGTCTCACCTTGGCCACTCCGCTCTATCTCTGCGTCTCACCTTGGCCACCCCGCTCTATCTCTGTGTCTCACCTTGGCCACTCCACTCTATCTCTCTGTCCCACCTTGGCCACTCCACTCTATCTCTGTGTCTCACCTTGGCCACCCCGCTCTATCTCTGTGTCTCACCTTGACCACCCCGCTCTATCTCTCTGTCTCACCTTGACCACCCCACTCTATTTCTTTTTTTTTTTATAATTTTGCTCAAACTATTCCTTTGTTCCTGTGCTGATGTGGAATATTTTCAGTCAGAAAAAAAAGAGCAGACTTTTTTTTACACACTTTGTTTATTAGGTGGTTTTTTTTTCTCTCCAGCACTAGAAACAGTGAAGGTGTGGGGGCGAGGGGGGGGCAATATCAAAATCAAAACTGTCGTACAAAAAATGCACACGAGACAGACGGAGAATGAGAAGTGGATGGAGAGCTCGGAGTTACAGCGGTATATAAACCTCGCAGCCGTATATACTCAATATTTACATATATATTAATTTGTAAATTACAAGGAAGAGAAAACAAAATGTACAATGCTGCAAAAAAGTATTTACAAATTTAATAAATAGTGGAGCGAGCGCCCACACACATGCACACACACACACACACACACACGCACACACACACACAGAGGAAATAAAAGCAAAGCTACAATGAACATTTCATGTACAAAAATTACAAAATGAACTTAAAAAATCATATGTGTTATCATATTGTTAGGTTTTTTTCTTTTTAAGTAAAAGAGCGCAATGGCACCGGCGTGCTGAGTGTGTGTGTGTACGATATGAAAAGTGTGTGTGTTCCATCTGAAGTGTGTTTTTGTGTATATATATATATATGTGTGTGTGTGTGTGTGTGTGTGTGTTCTCGTGAACAGGCAGTGTTCATGAGTCTTTAAGTGTTTACGATATTTTTGTAAAATGATCTGTAAGATCTTTGGCCCTTTTTTTGCCAGTTATACAAACATACATACATACAAACACACACACACACACACACACATTATCTAAAGGGCACACGGTCGCTGAAAACTCAGTAGGTGCGTGTGTGTGGTCCGAAAGCCTCGTCTTGACTTTAAAGGGAGTGAACAGGATTGAGACGCAGCCCGAGGATTCAGTCTTTAACTCACGTTCCGGATCTTCCGTCTTTCCAAAACACAACATAATGTCCTCCAACACACACACACACACACACACACTCTCTCTCTCTCTCTCTCTCTTTATTAGGGCCGTAACACCCCAAGCTGACCTTTTATTAAAGGAAATAACTCTCCACACCAGGAGGGGGCAGCGATCTGTTCATCTGATTCATCACAAAAATCAGAACGCTGTAAGGAAAGACTAAGCACGTGTGTCCCGTGATACACAGCACTGTACTAAACATGATGTCATAATACTACCTAATAATGATGTTCTACTCAGTGCCATGCTATTTAAAGCGGCAATATGCAATTTGGAGCAGTATCCTATAAAACTGTACAGGGACAGCCAGAAAAACTTAGCCTAGCTGCTACTGTATCAGTACTGTCTGCTTAGTGCAACACTATTTAAAGCAGCAATATGCAATTTGGGATGTGGGTAACAAAAAGAGCCATAGTACTGTACTAAACATGATGTCATAATAGCACATATAATAGACTACTCAGTGCCATGCTATTTAAAGCGGCAGTATGAAATTTGTAGCAGTATCCTATAGAACTGTACTGGGACATTGCCAAATAACCTAGCTGCTATTTTATCAATACTGTACTACTTAGTATACTATTTAAAGAAGCGGTATGCAATTTGTAACTGTACTCTACAGTCCTGAACTAGTGCCCCCCTATTTAAAGTGGCAATATGCAATTTGAACTACTTAGGCCACACTATTTCAAGCGGCAACATGCATTTTGTAGTAGAATCTCCTAGTGCTGTACTAGTGTTCCCCTATTTAAAGAAGCAGTATGTAATTTGTAGCAGAATTCTACAATACTGTACTTCTCAATGACACACTATTTAAAGGAGCGGTAGGCAATTTAAAACAGGATCCTGTAGTACTGTACTGGGACAGCCAAAACAAAATAGTGGTGCACTATTTAAAGAGGCAGTATGTAACTCGGGCCACAGCAAAAAAAAAATTAGCCTAGCTACCACTGTAGCAGTATCTTATAGTACTGTATGACATAGTGCTACAATATTTAAAGCAGCAGTAAGCAAATTGGGGCACAGCCAAAAAAATAGCTTAGCTACTACTTGGTGCGAAAGTGTTGTTTATGATACAATTTGGAACAGTTTGGTTATATTTGTGTAAAAATTCATATCTTTTATATTTTTAAAGCTGTCCGACGATTAGGGACACGCCCACAACCATTCGCTCAGCTCCGCCCCCGGTCAGCTTGGTGTTTTAGAGCCCTAAAATTTCCGGACATCATGACATCACAACTAGCTGATTACATCATACTCTAATTCCAGGAGTGAGTACGAAGCGACGCTCTCTCGCTGTAACGTAGATTATTTCGCAAACTTTCTACGTTAGTGTGTTTAATGCTCGTGATTAACGTCAGTGGAGTTTGTTCTCGTTCTCCATGAAAAAAAAATTAAAAATTCACAAAGCAACACTCTTTCTTTACCATTTTTCCTCTTTGTTTCATCTTTTAAAGATCGACCAATCACGCAGCTCGGAGAGACTCAGCAGGAAATCATCAGAACCGCATCAGCACTCACTTTTCTCTTTGTGTAGCGTGCTAGCGTGTTAGCAGGGGTCATCACCGTGACGTGACGGACATTTCGGTCAAAACGTGATGCGTGTCGTAGCGATATGATACATTCGTAATATGTTAATTTGTTAATGCATTCGTGATACGTTAATATGAACAATATTTTGAAGTCTTTCTTTTTTTTTTTTTTTTACAAAAAATGACAAAAAATGTCAAAGAAATTCCCAGGAAAGAAAAAAAAATTCACGTTTTTAGAAATTTAAGCTAGCTAGTTACCCTCGTCCTGGAAATCATTTGTTCTACCTTTCTTTTTTCGATTTTATTTTTTCCGCCACGGACACGTTTCTGACCCCCGCAGGCTTAGCGTCATCCATCCGGCTCCTTTAGCGTCATGAGGCTCTAAAACGAGAGCGAGATCACCTGCAGGATGACCTCAGCGTTAGTTAGCACCAATTAGAGGAAAGGAAAAAAAACACGCAGAAGACGATAATACTCAAAAACGAGACACGAGGACGATGGCGTATTTTCCGGACTGTAAATCGCTCTCAAGTATAAAACAAAACCAATTTATCGCCATATCAATGTCAATGTTGCGTTTTTTTATGTTACATAATATTTGCACTGGCTCTTTAACTCCTCCTAGTGGTGCAGTCGGGTTAAAGCGGGTGTCGCTTTTATCCCATTAGTGTTGCTGTAGTTTAGCACTTCCTTACCGAGAAGTCATTATATGTTATGTTTAATGCCAAAATCTCACACTGTTCATGATTTAGTGTTAAAGCTAACAGTAGTGTTCTTGTGTAGCATATCCACCTTATTTTCAAAATTCAAAAGTCAGTAATAAATCCGTCAAACTTCCTGTTCGGAACATACGGAAGCGCGAGCAGTAGCAGTGGCACTTACGATCACGCTATAACATTTTCTGCTGAATTCGCGGTACGGCTAGTCAGCTTACTCAGCTAGCTAGCGTGATCAGCAGGCATGCTTAACATTCGCTTACTCAGCTAACAATTATTCAAAATAATGTCGCTATTTGCTGAAATAAAAAAAGTGCTAGCGATAATAACGGAAGTGATAAACAATTCCAGCGCTGTTGGAACGCTTTGCTAAAAACAAGGTGGATATTTCGCACTGCTGGTTAAGTCACAGCATCTGCTAAAGAGGGAAAAATACGTGTCACGGTCCGGAGAACACGGAGAATAGTCACGTGAGAGGAGTGTGTGTCGTTAGCTGTAATGCCCTTTTTAACAAAAACAGACACGTTATCATTGACACAAGACAAAAAATATCTTCGTTTCTCATTTAGAGAGCTCAGAAAAGTCCAAAAAGACTCGACATGTTTGATCGTCTCTTCAGTCTCTGTGACGTTTGGCCAAAAAAAAAAAAACTTGCACACCAAGACGAACGTTCAGCTCGCTTTCCACTGCGCCAAACTTCCCGAAACTTCGCTTTGAACCTTAAGCGTTTTTTTGTTGTTGTTGTTGCAGGAGGACGCTTTTAAAAGTAACACCAGGTCACATGTCCGCTGCTCCGAGTCGTCCTTAATCTGGCAGTGAAGGCTGTCTGCAACACAGCGCTCGACAGGAAGTGATCTCAGAAGCAGCACAGGAAATGACCATTTTAGTAGCGACACAGGAAGCGACCCCCTTTCAGACGGCACAGGAAGTGACCTCACGGCTAGAAGGCGGCTCCCGAGAGTCTGTAAACACGAGCGCACAACCACAGCCGCGCTTAAACGGCCTCCCCTGAGCTGGCAGTGACTTTTTTTTCCCCCTCCCAGTCTTTAGGGCTTGACCTTTGACCTCAGGGACATATCCACAAGCCCTGTGGGATTATGGGAGTTTGAGTTTTCAGAAGATGCCCTTAGCGATCCTCAGGCCTTTCTGCTTCATGCGGGGCAGCGTGGAGCTCGCTACGTGTTTGGTGCGAGTCACTCGGGGGAAGCCGCGCTTCTTCAGGACGAAGTCGTAGTTGGCCGACGAGTTCATGGCGTAAAAAACGTTGGCGTTGTCTGGAATCTTCAGCTCTGTGGAGAGAAGGTCAGAAGATCAGCAGGGCAGAACATCAGAACATCAGAATGTGAGAACCTCAGAACATCAGTGTGTTATGAGAAAAGCTCTGAGTGTAACTCAAAAAAGCTCAAAAGAGAAAAAAATTAAAAGACTAAATTTTTTAATGAATAGAAAACTAGAAAAATAAAAAGAAATAAAAAGAGAGAAATGCAAAATAAAGAAAAGGAGAGAAACAGAAAAACAATAAACAGTAATAAAATAAAAAGAAAGAGCACAATTAAAAGAAAAAAGAATGACAAAGGAAAAAGAGAAAACAAGAGAAAGAAAAGCCAAACGTGTAGAAATAAAGAAAATAAAAAATGAGGATGATATAAAAAAAACAATTAAAGAAGAAAAAAATCTAAAAACAAAAGATAAATAATAATACAAGAAAGAAAACATTAAAGAAAAACAACAAATACAACAAATAACAAATAAAAACCAAAAGAAAAGTAAGAAAGAAAAATAACAACTGAAGTAGAAGAAAAACATTAAATATCAAAAGAATATAACAAACGAGAAAAAGAAAAACAAAAATTCAAAGAATTAAATAAAGAAAAGAACAGAATAATGTGAAGAAGAAATAATGGAAACCAAAAAAAATGGGAATATCCTGAATATTTATAATAAATATGCTGTGTATGAATGTTTGTGTGTATATGTGTGTGTATGTGTGTGTGTATATATGAGTATGCGTGTGTGTGTGTATGTGTGTGTGTATATATGAGTATGTGTGTGTGTATATATGAGTATGCGCGTGTGTGTGTGTGTGTGTACCTTTATCCTCACTGATTTTCTGCACGAGTTCGTAATCCTCGGGTCTCTCTCGGTCCAGGTTGTGTTTGACCATCGCCTTCCTGATCACTGCAGGGGTTTTATCCTGACTCGTCACCTACACACACACACACACACACACACACCACACACACACACACAGATCATTAATATGTAACAGATACGTAAGACACAGTGACGTTGGCGTCTCTCTCCGTCCCTCAGGTTCTCACCAGGATGCTCTTGTACATGTTGCCGTTCTCGACGTCCAGACTCACTCTGATGATGCAGCAGTCGTCCACCTGCTGGTTGTAGAGAGGCAGAGAGAGGGACGAGTAGCTGGACACGCCCGAGACGGAGCGCTTGTGCGAGCGGGAGGACGAGTGCGGGGTGGACGTGTGCGGCGTGGACGAGACCGAGGAGGACGAGGCGCTGCTGGAGCCCGAACCTGACGCAGCGTCCAGAGACGAGAGAGACGTGGATTCCCAGAACTGAGGAGAGAAAAGACAGGAGAGAAAGAAAAAAAGAAAGAACGAATGAAAGAAAGGAAATAGTGAAAGGGAGGAAGGAGAACATATCAGTAAAAGAAAGGAAGGAAGAAATGAGAAACAAGAAGAAGGGAAGTAAGGAAAAAGTAAAAAAAAAAAGGAAGGAAGGAAGGAAGGAGAAAAAAAAGGAAAGAAAGAAGGAAGGAAGGAAGGAATGAAGGAAGGAAGGAAGGAAGGAAGGAGAAAAAGAAGGAAGGAAAGAAGGAAGGAAGAAATGAAGGAAGGAAGGAAGGAAGGAATGAGAAAAAGAAGGAAGGAAAGAAGGAAGGAAGGAATGAAGGAAGGAAGGAAGGAAGGAATGAGAAAAAGAAGGAAGGAAGGAAGGAAGGAAGGAGAAAAAGAAGGAAGAAAGGAAAGAAGGAAGGAAGGAAGAAAGAAAGGGGAACAAGAAGGAAGGAAGGAATGAAGAATGGAAGGAGAAAAAGAAGGAAGGGAGGAAGGAATGAAGGAATGAAGGAAGGAAGGAAGGAAGGAGAAAAAGAAAGAAAGAAAGAAAGAAAGAAAGTTTAATTGTGTGTATATGCCTACACTACACACACACATTTCATACACGTTTCACACACACACACACACACACACACACACAATTCAGAATAAAGGAGCTAGAGTTATTGAAATGCTTCCTCGCAGCAGAAATAATCACCACTAGATCATCAAGCAACCAATCAGAACACAGAGGAGGCGGCCATTTTAAAACATCACTGCGTGTTATGAGGAAACTGCGAGTTCATTAATTAATTCTGTTCGTTTATTTTAATAAGCAGATTTTTGATGTCATACAGCGAGATCGTGTTTTAATGTCTGTCGTAAAACATTTCAACATCTAAAACTCCTCACATTCCTGATGAAAATCACACCACAATGAAAAAAAAACTAATCAAATAAATAAAATCAAATAAAATCCATGAATTCTGATCTGCACCACACACACACACACACACACACACACACACTCGAATGGCAGTGATGGTGAGACAGGTCCAGCTCTGGATGGAGAAAGAAATATGGCTGACTTCTGAAACGGAGCGAGTGAGACGGGATGGAGTGACGGATGGAGAAAGAGAGAGAAAGAGAGAGAGAGAGAGAGAGGAGGAGAAGACGAGTGTACCGTAGGTGTCAGATCTCCAATGGGGCCGCACTTCCCTAACGAAGAGTGGGAATGTTTTACACACGGCGTCGACGTCTACAAAGAGGAAGCAGTAAAGTCACACAAGGGTACAAATGTCTGAGTGCACTAGAGATTAAGTGCACTACATTTTGAGTGCACTAGAGTTTGAGTGCACTAGAGTTTAAGTGCACTACATGTTGACGAATCAGACAGCAGGCAGAACAGACACAAAATATCCCGGGAATAAAGAAACGTATTCATTTCATCCGGGTGAATTCTGAACGCGAGTCTCTTCTTTTTGAAGAAAAAAAAATGGAAAAACTATTAATTAATAACTAATTATGATTAATTAACACTCACAAAGGATTTTCCTTAATGTAGGTTGTAACTTTCAGCTATATATTCTCGAATAGTTCGTAATTTCTTCTCCGGATCGTACGGGATTAGTTTTTCCTCGTCTTCGCTCACCTTTTTCTCGTGCGTGTCGGGGGAATCGGAGATGAAGCTGATGTTGATCTCCTCCACGTCCGAGCTGCTGGAGCCGGCGGAGGTGACGCTGAGCGAGTCGTCTCCTCTTTCTCCTCCTCTCTCTCCTCTCCTGTCATCTCTCTCCGCTCCTCCTCCTCCTCCTCCTCCGCTGCTCAAACACGACGGGTAGCGCAGCTGATCGAACGATTTGGAGTGAGAACTTCCTGCGCTGCTGCAGCTCGCTTCAGAA
>NC_069724.1:24681520-24686520 GCF_027358585.1 Pangasianodon hypophthalmus
CCAGCGCTCGAGCACTTTGGCGCGGTGTGTGTGTTTGAGCGTGTGTGTGTGTGTGTGTGTGTGTGTAGAGTGTGTGTGTGTGTGCGCAGTGTTCTGACCCGGGCCACCTCGATCCAGCGCTCGAGCACTTTGGCGCGGTGTGTGTGTTTGAGCGTGTGTGTGTGTGTGTGTGTAGAGAGTGTGTGTGTAGAGTGTGTGTGTGTGCGCAGTGTTCTGACCCGGGCCACCTCGATCCAGCGCTCGAGCACTTTGGCGCGGTGTGTGTGTTTGAGCGTGTGTTTGAGCGTGTGTGTGTGTGTGTGTGTGTGTGTGTAGAGTGTGTGTGTGTGCGCAGTGTTCTGACCCGGGCCACCTCGATCCAGCGCTCGAGCACTTTGGCGCGGTGTGTGTGTTTGAGCGTGTGTTTGAGCGTGTGTGTGTGTGTGTGTGTGTGTGTGTAGAGTGTGTGTGTGTGCGCAGTGTTCTGACCCGGGCCACCTCGATCCAGCGCTCGAGCACTTTGGCGCGGTGTGTGTGTTTGAGCGTGTGTGTGTGTGTGTGTGTAGAGAGTGTGTGTGTAGAGTGTGTGTGTGTGCGCAGTGTTCTGACCCGGGCCACCTCGATCCAGCGCTCGAGCACTTTGGCGCGGTGTGTGTGTTTGAGCGTGTGTTTGAGCGTGTGTGTGTGTGTGTGTGTGTGTGTGTAGAGTGTGTGTGTGTGCGCAGTGTTCTGACCCGGGCCACCTCGATCCAGCGCTCGAGCACTTTGGCGCGGTGTGTGTGTTTGAGCGCGCGGTCACTCAGGCAGGTGGAGATGACGCAGTTGGTCACGCAGTTGAACTGGGTGACGGTGGCGCGGATGGTGGGAGCCAGATGCTCCTTTCCCTTCTTATCCCTCTGAGACCAGATGCTGCCCAGGCAGTGATACGGCACCACCTTCTTAAACAGCTCCTGAACAACCACAGAGGAAAGAGACAACACACGATAAAACAAGAGAGAAAGGAAAAGGGGAAGATGAGAATCTGTTACTATAGCAGCTCTGTTACCACGGCAACATCGCTGATCCCATAACATGTATACAACTGTAGCATTTCTGTTTCCAGAGCGACTCTCTTACCCTAGCACATCTGATCCTGTAGCATGTATGTTTCTATACCATCTCTGTTACCATAGCAACTCTGTTACTATACCATCTCTGTTACTGTAGCAACTCTGTTACTATACCATCTCTGTTACCATAGCAACTTTGTTAATGTAGCATCTCTGTTAGTGTAGAAACTCTGTTACTGTAGTGTCTCTGTTACTATAGCAAGTCTGTTACCATAGTAACACTCACCGCATCCATGAGGGTGAACTGTTCGGCCACCACTGTGGGGTCAAAGGTCAGGAAGTCCGGCCGGTCATCCTCATAGCCGTTCTCCTCCAGGAGGGAGAAGGGACACGACACGTGATCCAGCACTAAACACACACACACACACACACACACACGCTACATTATATTAGGCTTTGATTTTGGCTCATATGTGTGTGTGTGTGTATGTGTGTGTGCATATGTGTGTGTATCTGTGTGTGTGTGTGTATGTGTGTGTGAGTGTGTGTGTGTATCTGTGTGTATATGTGTGTGTGTATATGTGTGTGTGTGTGTGTGTGTTCTGACCCTCAGGCTCGGGTTCTTGCTGCAGTCTGCGGTGGAACTGTGCGAGCAGGTTGCAGGCTCGCCGCTCCAGGTCTGATCCGGGGAAGTTGACGTGCAGGTAGGAGATCAGGCGTCTGAGGCAGCTGTATTCCGGAGGCTTCCAGAAATCTTCTGAGTACTGATCCAGCCACGCTCCCAGGATCGACGAGATGGTGCTGAGGGCGAGAGAGAACCGTATTGTACGAGTATTGATGCACGTGACTCGACCTCCTGAATATAATAATAATAAATAATGATAATAATAAATTATGCTAGGCTAACGCTAGGCTAATGCTAGTTCCCAGCCCTGAGATCGGATGTGTGCTAGCGAGCCGCAGTTACTCACTTCCTGAGCTCGGTGCGGTCATCGTGTGTGAGTCTGTGACCTTCTGACCCCGGCAGGTGCTGCAGTTTAGCGTATCTGCAACAACAACACACGCTCAAACATGTTTTCCTGGGTTTTTTTATTTATTTTTTATTTTTTTACATTATTAACTTGCTGACGTTCTGCTGCAGTGCCACACTACCCACAATCCTACAGCGAGACCTACCAATCAGAGGCGTCTCTGTAACCATGGAAACCAAGCTAAACCTTTTGATCAGTTGTGCTTCCAGATGTTTCCCCCAGGTGAACCTGCTAACAATTCTCTCTCTCTCTCTCTCTCTCTCTCCCTCCCTCTGACTATCTTTTTTTTTCTCTCTCTCTTATTTCGTATTTCTCTTTGTTTCTCTCTTCCTCACATTTCTCTCTGTCCATCTCTCCTCCATGTCTCTCTCTCTCTCTCTCTCTCTCTCTCTCATCTGTCTCTTCCACATCTCTCTCTCTCTCTCTCTTCCCTGTCTCTCTTTCTTTCTTCATATCTCTCTCGATCAGCCTGTCTCACTCATGTCTCTCTTTCTCTCTGTATCTCTGTCTCAGCCTGTCTCTCTCTCTCTCCCTCATGTCTCTCTCTACTCTTTCTCTCCAACTGTCTCCCTCTTTTCTGTCTTGCTCTTCCTCCTCTCTCTATCCCTGTCTCTCCTTCTTTCTTTCTCTCAGCCTGTCTCTCTCTCTCTCTCTCTCTTTCCCCTGTCTCTCTTTTCCTCATGTCTCTCTCTCAGCCTGTCTCTCTCTCTCTCTCTCTCTCTTTCCCCTGTCTCTCTCTTCTCCTCATGTCTCTCACTCAGCCTGTCTTTCTCTCCCAGTTCTATCTCTTTCCCCTGTCTCTCTCTTCCTTACATCACTCTTTCTCCCAGCCTGTCTCTCTCTCTCTCCCCTTTTTCTCTCTCTCTCTCTGCCTCTCTTCCGCATATATAATTCTCCCAGCCTGAGTCTCTCCCTCCATTTTGCTCACTGTCTCCCCCATCTCACTTTCTCAGCCAGTCTCTCTCTCCTGTCTCTCTCTTGCCCTGTCTCTCTTTTCTTCATGTCTCTCTCTCTCTCTCTCTCTCTCTCTCTCTGTCTGTCCCCATCTCTCTTTCTCCTGCCCCTGTCTTTCTTTTCCTCATATCTCTCTCTCACTCCCCTGTTTCTCTCTTCCCTGTCTCTCACTCAGCCTCTCTTTCTCTCCCAGTTCTCTCTTTCCCCTGTCTCTCTCTCTCTCCCCTTTTTTCTCTCTCTCTCTCTGCTGCTCGTCTCATTCTCTCAGCCATCTCTCTCTCTCTCTCTGTCTGTCTCTATTTCCTTGTTTCTCTCTTCCACATCTCTCTCTCTCTCATTCCCAATTTTCCCTCCATCATTTTCTCTATCTCTCCCCCATCTCTCTTTCTCATCTCTCCATCCCCCCCATCTCTCTCTCTCTCTCTCTCTCTCTCTCCGTACCTGTTGAGCAGGAGGTCGAGCACCTGGTTGGTGGTGGTGAATGAGCGATATGTGCAGAGGAAGATGGTGACGTAGGTGGAGTCGTTCTCTCTGAAGGAGGAGACCATGTACTCCACCAGCCTCTCCAGCGTCCCCGCCTTAATGGTGCGCAGTTTACTCGTCTCGTACAGGCTCAGCGCCGAGTCCGAGTCCACGCCGAGCCAGCGCTGCCCCTTACTGACCGACGGCTGCACCTGCACCCTGCGCACCGAGATGGAGAACACGGCGCCGTCCTCCACCTCCTCCCCCAGCTCCTGAGTCGCATTCTGAACACACACACACACACACACACACACACATAGACACCGAGATTAGATGAGAGATACAGTCGAATACAACGCTTTAATATATAATCTAAACAGAAACATTCTGTTCGATTCGATTTGATTCTTTTATTCGATTCGATTGGATTCGATTATTTATTGTCGTAGATTCACAAACTGAACAATTTCCTAATCGCATATTTTAAATTTTATCAATTTTAATTAATTTCTTGTTTTAATTTTTCCATTAAAGGAAGGAACATGTGAGAGAAAACACCAGAAATATAAAAAAAATGAACAGACTCCTGGGATTTAAACAAGTTTTTAGACGCTTAACAAGTTAAAACCCCGAACAAATGTGATGTCACGTCATGAAAGTGATGTCAGAGTGGGCGGAGCTAACTTATTGACGCAAAGGTACTACATATTTACACAACAGAAAACGGAAAGTAATATTAATGACAGAAGGGCAACCGAATAAAACTTAATATTTATATTTTATTTAAATAAAAATTTTATTTATCGTAGTTAAGAGATTCGAGATAATTCATTTATTCTTAAAATATTTTACTTTTTATGATAGAATTTCAGTAAAGAAAGTGATGAGTGTCACTGTGAATAATTATTAAAAAATATAAATAATAAATAATTACACAATTATTAAATAGTAATAAAATTTATTCATATATTGTATTAATTATATTCACTTATATGTTTAATTTCATTGCATAAAAATGTGGAATAAAACTGTTTTACATTTAATATCAGGCACCACATACAAGGAATCGACCATTTTTAATCTTAAATTAATTTTTAATCTTAATCTTAAATTAAAAAGACTTTAATTTTTTCAATAAACGGAAAAAAAAATGGCAAAAAAAGACATGATGACGAATAATGAGAAAAAAACATAAATAAAATGATGCAACAAACCAAACATAAATATTATGAAATACTTCAACGTGAATACAAATTAGCAGAATATCTTAAAAAAAATGCTAAAATAAATAGTAAACAGACAAAACTAAAGTAAAGTAAACTAAAAATAACTAATAAACTAATAAACTAATAAGCTAATGTTATTTCTTGTGACGTTAAATAAATAAAGTGAGTTATTGAGCCGTCCTTCTCTCCTCACACACAGGAAGCAGATCATGAGGAAGTGGACGTGTGTAAACACACAGCGCTCACCGGTGGACGAGTCGATAACACACACAAACACACACACACACACACACACACAC
>NC_069724.1:24691520-24704020 GCF_027358585.1 Pangasianodon hypophthalmus
AGGAGAAAGAGACAGAGGAGACAGATGGAGGAGAGAGAGAGATGGAGAAGAGATGGAGGAGAGAGAGACAGAGGAAGGAGAGATGGAGGAGAGACAAGGAGGAGAAAGAGACAGAGGAGACAGATGGAGGAGAGAGAGAGATGGAGAAGAGATGGAGGAGAGACAGAGAAGAGAGAGACGGAGGAGAGAATAAATAAATAAATAAATAAATAAATAAATCTGTGAGCTCTTTATCATCATCATCATCACTCAGCTTCCTCGGAGCATCAGAGAGACGAAGAGCAGCAGATAAAATGTCCATCAGAAACCCGAGAAGAAAAACCTGAGAGAGCTAAGAAGCAGCAATGACTCAGCGCTAACACACACACACACACACACACACACACACACACACACACCATCAGCCTTCACGCAACAACATCGAGATCCTAATATATGCTAATTAGCATATTTGCAGTAATGCTTCACTTTATATTATTTAACACTTTAACAGGATAGCGACTGAGCTAGCTTAATTTAACGCTAGTCGTTATTTTACAGAGCTAGCCGTTGAGCTATGTTTAGCTAACATACTCTGAAATAATGATAGCTAGCTTATTTAATAACAACAAAAAAAGAAAGATAGCAAAATCAAAGAGTTTCCAGATGTTCAGTGTTAAAAAAATAATGTATTCCTCAGGTCACTATGACGACGGGGCTCCATGGTTACCGCACACAGCTACGTGATACGGACAACTCCACTGAAACTGTAAACGTTTGCTGTTCAATTACGCTAATCTAGTGATAATCAATAAATCACAGTCTGGAGGCGTGGCGATGGGAGATCACTCTCCGAAAGGGTCGAAGGTCATAGGTCAGGGAGGTCAGACAGGGGAATGATATCTGATATCCTCCTAATGGAGGGAATGTTTTTCTCTGAATAATTCATGCTAGTATGCTAGCAGCTAGCTTCACTAAACGCTAGTCAAGTATAAAGAAGTAAATAAATAAAAGGCTGTTAGTGTCTTTAACTTTATATATTTATTTACAAATTATTCTTTTTCACGTGTGTGTGTGTGTGTACGTGTGTGTGTGTGCGTGTGTATGTGTGTGTGTGTGTACGTGTGTGTGTTAGCCGCTGTGTGTATGAGATTAGCCTAACAGGATTATGGGTAGGAGGATTAGAAAAACAACGCTCTCCTCTCTCTGTTAATGTTTCCACCCTGAAGTTGATTATTTTCCTCTAACAGCACGTCCCCGAGTGTTTTATTCCTCTTACACCACAGCAATTTACCAACAGAGTACAATTTCTTATTTATTAAAGAACGATACGTCATACTTTTTATCTGTTTATAGTTACATTTAATGTCACTTAGCAGCGATAAACAGTCGTTCTCTCACCAGCCTCTTTTTTTCTTCAACGCAGCTTGTTACATCGTGCGAGAAACCGCAAAAGAAGCGTAAACTCCTCTTTCCTGAAGACGACGGAAAACTTAACGTTACAGCTTTACCTCTGACTGTTACAAAGCGCTGACACTGGAGACTCCTTCCATAGATGTTACATAAACATCTCCCACGTTCAGCGTCCGTATAGCCACGTACAGCGTTGCTATAGAAACGATAATGTATTAGAACGAGCGTGTTAATTATAAATAAACCTGCGCTACTGTCAGAGATGCTGTTATAGAGAATTAATCAACAAAACCCTTTTTTTAAACATAAACGTAACACGACTGGTGTTTGTTCTGAGTCACAACATAATCAGTGAGGTGTTATCTCTCTCTCTCACACACAAACACACACACACACACACACACACAGATCTCCCAAATATTTCGAGGATGACTCAGGTCCACTGATAAATAACACTGAAATGAGTAACTCAGGGAGGGATTTTTCTCAGATCGGGCAACCCGCCTCGCCCTTATTAATCACCCTGCAGTCGTCTTTTTCTCTCTGTAAGAGAAGAGCCGCATGATTTCATCCAGCCGAGATATTTCCGAGAAGCGAGAGGATCGTTTTCTAAAGCGCCGGCGTCATTACGGAAGAGAGAGGGGGAGAGAGAGAAAGAGAGATGGAGAGAGGAGAGAGAGAGAGAGGGAGAGAGAGATGGAGAGAGAGATGGAGAGAGAGAGAGAGAGGGAGAGAGAGATGGAGAGAGAGATGGAGAGAGAGAGAGAGAAGGAGAGAGAGTGGGAGAGAAGGAGAGAGAGATGGAGAGAGAGAGAGAGAGAAGAAGAGAGAGAGGGAGAGAGGGGAGAGAAGGAGAGAGAGTGGGAGAGAAGGAGAGAGAGATGGAGAGAGAGAGAGAGAGAGGGAGAGAGGGGAGAGAAGGAGAGAGAGAGTGGGAGAGAGGGGAGAGAAGGAGAGAGAGAGCGAGAGAGTGGGAGAGAGAGAGAGAGAGAGAGAGGGAGAGGGGGAGAGAGAGATGGAGAGAGAGAGAGAGAGAGAGAAGGAGAGAGAGTGGGAGAGAGAGAGAGAGAGAGACAAGGCATCCAAAAGAAGACAACAACTGCAACTACCTTAATTCAATCCCCCATGTCAAAAATCAAAGAAAATGTTTCACTCCTGGAGATAGATATAGTGGAACTAAAAGAACTAATAATGTCTCATCTGCAAGACCACAGCAACCTGGAGCAACTTATGAAGGACATCATGAACTTAAGACAAGAGGTTAAATACCTGCAGAGGGACAGGGAACAGATGTCAAAAGAACTCCAACAAACTAAAGAGGAGTTGAGAGATTTAAAATCTACTTTAGGTAGAAAATTAACAGAAACTAAAACAGAAATGCAGGAAGAACTGACTGGCTTGAAATCAGAACTCCAAAAGAAAGATGAACTTATAAACAGCATGAAGGAACAGCTTTCTCACGTTTCAACTTCTAAAGAATCTCCTGCTAAACACATGACCTGTCTAGAGATCCCGACTGACAATCGCCAACCTCTTACAGAGGATGAGTCCCACTCCTCCACGGATCCACAGACCGGAGTCCACAGCGCCGCTCCAGACAATCCCACTGAAACAGAAGCTCTTCTTCTAATCGACTCCAATGGAAAATATGTCAAGGAGAAACTGTTATTCCCAAAAATGAAAACACAGAAAATCTGGTGCCCAAACACAAGAAAAGCTCTTCAGATCTTATCTGACAGAAATCTGAATAAAACCTACAAGCACATTGTAATCCACACAGGGACAAATGATTTACGAGCAATGAAGGGCTCCGTGGCTCCTGCACTCAGAGAGGTGGCCATCAGAGCCTCAGGACGTTTCCCAGAAGCTAAAATAACCCTATCCACGCTATTGCCACGGAGCGACGTGCCATTTCATGTGATCCATGGAAACAATGTGGAGCTCTCTAGAACTAGTGCACTTATTCCAAATGTTCACCTCGCTTACCATAAAGATATACGGCCTCATCATATGCACGACCATATACACCTCAACAAGCAAGGAGTACAACTTTTCTCGAGAATGCTGAAAAGCACAGCACTTGGAAACACCAGAAGTCTACCCCGCAAGAACAACTCCGAGCCAGAAAGAGGCATCCACCCTTCTCCAAAGTCCAGACAGGACTCAAGAGGTGGAGCTCCATCGCAGCAGAAGAGCTACGCAGCAGCAGTCCAGCAGCCACAACACCCTGCAGCGGCCGATCTCAACCAGATAAGACACCTACTCAACATCATCTGCTCCAAACTTGTGAATTAATACTGTAGACATTCACCTAAAAAAAAAAAAAAAAAAAAAAAAAAAAAAAAAAAAAAAAAAAAAAACTCTCTTTATTGAAAAAAAGAACTCAACAAGAACTCAACATACCTTGGAAAATGACCCTGTCAATATCGTTATGGAATATACAAGGCTTAAAATCTACAGCCTTTGGGCTTAAGAGTTTAAACACAGAATTCCACAACAGCATCAAGGATATAGACATTATAATTCTACAAGAGACATGGAGCAGGACGGACACCATCACACACTGTCCCACCAACTACAGAGAAATTATTCTACCCTCACAAAAACATGATACAGTTCGACACGGCAGAAACTCAGGAGGACAAATCATCTGGTACGACTCTAAATTCGACAGCTACATTGACACAGTAAAAATCGGCAAATACCATATCTGGATCAAACTCCATAAGGAACTACTTCTGTCACAAAAAGACACATTCCTTTGTGCCATATACATCCCACCATCTGAGTCCCCCTACTACAGTGAAGACATGTTCTACACACTGGAGAAAGAGACGATCCAATTCCAGGCCCAGGGAAATGTGCTAATCTGTGGGGACATGAACGCAAGAACAGGATTACAGCCAGATTTCACAGACACGCAAGGGAACAAATATATTAACAGTAAATTACCTTATATAAATAACAATTTTTCCCACCTCCACAGAAATAACCACGACCACATTGTCAATAGAAATGGGAAAGATCTCCTGCAGATCTGTAGAAGTCTGGGTCTGTACATCGTCAACGGTAGGATACAAGGGGACACTTTAGGAAGATACACCTTTTGCTCACCTCTTGGGAATAGCACCGTAGATTATATGATAACAGACATAGATCCTCCATCTCTCAGAGCATTCACTGTCAAAGAACTAACCCCTCTGTCTGATCACAGCCAAATCACTGTGTATCTCAAAAGAACTAAAGCTAACATTAGCGCACAGTCCAGTAAGCTGTACCACATTAGAAGACCATACAGATGGACTGAAAACAGCACAGAGGAGTACCAGAAAGCAATAAGCAGTCAAAAAATACAATTGTTATTAGAGAAATTTCTTAACACCACCTATAATCACAACAAAGAAGGCATCAATTTAGCTGTGAAAGATTTAAATAATATATTTGAAAAAACAGCTAAACAGTCAAAACTGAAAACAAAAACTGGACAAAATCACATACCCAAGAATGACAAAAATTGGTTTGATCAAGACTGCATGGCGATTCGCAAACTCCTCAGAAACTTGTCAAACCAGAAACACAGAGATCCAAATAATACAGAGATTCGCCTTCTTTACTGTGAAACACTAAAACAATACAAACAAACACTCAGAACCAAAAAAGCACAATATACCCAAAAACAACTGACAACAATGGAGAACTCAATCAATACAAACCAATTTTGGGATAATTGGAAAAACTTGAAAAAAATTGAACATGAAGAATTGGCTATTCAAAATGGAGAAATATGGGAAACCCATTTCCAAACACTATTTAATAAAATAGCAACAGACACAAACTGTAAGCAAAATCAAATAACCAAACAACTAGAAACACTAGAACTGGCTTTTAAAGATAATCAAAATCCATTAGACTTCCCCATTACCGAAAAGGAACTTAAAGACAAAATTAAAATCCTTAAACCAAAAAAAGCATCTGGACCTGATGGAATACTAAACGAAATGATAAAACAAACTAGCACTAGATTCTTATCAGCTATTCTGAAATTATTCAATGTGGTTCTGAGTGTAGGTCACTTCCCTGACATCTGGAATCAAGGCTTGATAACACCCATCTTTAAAGACGGAGATAAATTTGACCCCAATAATTACAGAGGCATTTGTGTGAGCAGCAACCTGGGAAAGTTATTCTGTAGTGTAATAAACGCTCGACTGCTGGACTTCATCATCACACACAGTGTCTTGAGCAGAAGTCAAATCGGATTTCTACCAAATTACCGTACATCTGACCACATTTACACATTACATTCTCTCATTGGAAAACACGTCGTCCAAAATAAAAGCAAAATATATGCATGTTTTATCGACTTTAAAAAAGCATTTGATTCAATCTGGCACCAAGGACTATTTTACAAACTTCTTGAAAGTGGTGTAGGTGGTAAAACCTACGACCTTATCAAATCAATGTACACTGAAAGCAAATGTGGGGTGAAAATTAGCACAAAAAGAACAAAATACCTTTCCCAGGAGCGTGGAGTGAGACAAGGCTGCTGCCTAAGCCCAACACTATTCAATATATACATCAATGAACTGGCGCTCAGTCTGGAGCGATCCGCAGCTCCTGGTCTCACTCTACACGACTCAGAAATCAAATGTCTGCTCTACGCAGATGACCTGGTTCTGCTGTCTCCCACTCAACAGGGTCTACAGCAGAACCTGGACCTGTTGGATCAGTACTGTCAGACCTGGGCCCTGACAGTCAATCTCAAGAAAACTAAAACCATGACCTTCCAGAAAAGATCCAGATCCCAGGGATCACAACACACATTCACTTTAGGAACTAACCTTATAACACATGCATCACACTACAGTTACCTGGGTCTAAAAATCACTTCCACAGGAAACTTTAATCCTGCAGTGAATGAGCTGAGAGACAAAGCACGCCGGGCCTTTTATGCCATAAAACAACAATGCCCAATAGAGATCCCTGTCAGAATTTGGCTGAAAATATTAGAATCTGTCATTGAGCCGATTGCCCTCTATGGCAGCGAGGTGTGGGGTCCACTGACAAATCCAAACCAAGAACTGACCAAGTGGGACAATCACCCCATCGAGACCCTGCATGCAGAATTCTGTAAAAATATCCTACACACCCACCGGAACATAACAAATAACGCATGCAGGGCAGAATTAGGAAAATATCCACTAATTATAAAAATGCAGAAAAGGGCAATCAAATTCTGGAAGCATTTAAAACTCAGTGCCCCCGACTCGTACCATTATAAAGCCCTGCAATACCAAGAGCTGAACAATGGAAGCAATCCCCTCTCTCAGCTGGTCCAGAGCTTTAGTCCTGATGTTCCACTAGCACTGACTGACCCCCATCACACTGATGCCCTGGACCACAGCAATACTGCCACACTAATTACATTTAACCAAATTACACAACAAATGAAACAAAATTACTTCAAACATTGGCAATCTCAAACACAACAACAAAGTAAAATGCAATGTTATTTGGCCCTAAAAAGACAGTACAATATGGCAGACTATCTGTACAAAGTAACAGATAAAAGACTGAGAACCACCTTGACCAAGTACAGACTCAGTGGCCATAAGCTCACAGTAGAGACGGGCAGACACAGGAAAACATGGATGCCGCAGGAAAAGAGGCTATGTCCACACTGCCATCAAAACAAAACCGAGACAGAGCTGCACTTTCTCACAGAATGCACAAAATACTCACAAATTCGGGAACATTTTTATCATAAATTTATACATATACACCAGAACTTTGAGTCTCTGTCAGACCGTGAGAAACTGCCCATGTTACTAGGGGAATGTGCAGACTGCTGCGTTCTAGCAGCACAGTATGTGTTCGTCTGTCACAGCATGAGGGACAGAGAGTGACTGCTCCAGTCTCTATCTCCTGCACACTTCACTGATGCTCTACTGTATTTCACTCTATTACCTAATGTTTACTGTATTACTCTTATTTACTTCTACTTGTGTACCTCTTATATTTTATAATTCAATTATTATTTGATTTGTTATTTTCTTAATTTCTTGATTTTCTTTATATTATTTTGCACTGTTTTTTAATTGTATGCAGCAACGCTGCATTGCTTTGGCAATACGAATGTACAAATATTTGTCATGCCAATAAAGCACCTAAACTGAAAACTGAAACTGAAACTGAGAGAGAGAGAAGGAGAGAGAGTGGGAGAGAAGGAGAGAGAGATGGAGAGAGAGAGAGAGAGAGAGAGAGAAGGAGAGAGAGAGAAAGAGAGAGATTTGTTCTTTTCTTGTCGAAGCAAATCAGTTGAATCAAGACCGAGTCAAGATTGAGATTCAGTTCTCTCTCATTCAGCCAAATCAGTGTTTGAGTCAATGAATCATTTCAGTCACAACTGAGATTCAATCCTCTCTGATTCAGTGAATCAGTAAATCTTTCAGTCAAGACTGAGATTTCTTCCTCTCTCCTTCATTCATTCATTCATTCATTCATTTCTCTCTTGTTCAGTGTTTGATTCAGTCAGTCATATGAATCATAAGCAAGATTGGATAGTGTTGCTCATCGTATCAATGTTTGAATCAGTGAATCATTTTAATTCTGACCAAGATTCATTCCTCTCTCATTAACTGTACCAATGTTTGAATCAGTGAATCTTTTGGCTACATCCACGATTCAGTGAATCAGCTGAGTCAGTAAATCTTTCAGTCAAGACCGAGATTTCTTCCTCTCTCCTTCATTCATTCATTCCTTCCTCTCTTGTTCAGGGTTTGATTCAGTGAATCATATGAATCATAAGCAAGATTCAATAGTGTTGTTCAGAGTATCAATGTTTGAGTCAGTGAATCATTTTAATTCTGCCCAAGATTCATTCCTCTTTCATTAACTGTATCGGTGTTTGAATCAGTGAATCGTTTGGCTACAGTGAATCAGTTGAGTCACTGGTTCATTAGGTCAGAGGTCATGGTGATACCCCGTGTTTCAGTGTATGTAGACAGATATATGAAAAAAAATAACATAAAATAACACAAAGCAGCACTCAACAAACTGTGAACGAAACTGAACGAATCATTTAGCTGAATAAACGAATAAACAACTCAAATACTTAATTAAGAACGGATGAAGCGTTTGAAGCTGATTAGCCTGAAACGTCATCCATCTGAGCTTAAAATAAAAACTTTTATTACATGTTGTTTCTGTCCAGAAGGTTCTGAGTTCAAGTCCCAGGACTTCCGGAGAGCGATACGATAGGTTACAGGATAAATAAAGAGATAAAAGCGAAGGATATCAGAAAGGAAAGAACAAAGCGGAGGAGAAGAACAGCACAATGTGAAGCGGAATGTGTCATGTTCAGATACGGCGACGCTTCCGCACCGTTATCTCTCTTACACCACGAGCTCCCGAGCAAACACACGAAACGCAAACAGTCAGCAAGACACGCCCCCTAGGGGGCGGGGTTTATACGTTTATACGTTCTACAGAGCATTTAAGTGTCATAATCCGAAAATTACGGCAAAACTTTTTCTCTGTAACTCATACAATGCAAAGGTTATCCAATTACACACCAGAATTTGTGTGTGTGTGTGTGTGTGTGTGTGTGTGTGTTAATATCATCAAATCCTTCTCCATGTGTACACACCCTCACCATGACCCAAAAACGACCGCAGCTCTGTGTCACAGTCACAAAGTGTACAGCTAAGAGAGAGAGAAAGTGTGTGTGTGTGTGTGTGTGTGTGTGACTGTCTGTGTGTGTGTGTCTGTGTGTGTGACAACGTGTCCAAGAGAAAGAAATGGAGAAGGCTGTAATCTTCCTGTGCATGCTGCAGAGGAAAAATTACACACACACACACACAAAGTCAGGTCCCACTAAATGAGCAGTGAAGTGTGTGTGTATGTGTGTGTGTGTTTGTGGTCTCTCGAGAGTCACTCAGGAAGCACTCAGACTGAGCACGTTCTGATTACTCATCCCGTCTCCACTCAACACACACACACACACACCGATGCATCGATACTCCCTAAATATAAACACTGCATTCAGCCATTACTTTAAAATAGACATGAGCTTGTATAGGCATCATACGACACCAGTGCTGGCACACACACACACACACACACACACACTCACACTCACACACACTCACACACACACACACACACACAGTACTGATCCAGGTTTCAGTAGAATATACAGTATACACAATAAATGCAGCTGTTTTGTGCACATCTGTACAAAACAGTAACGACTTTGACTTTATCGCGATTTATCATCACTCTAATTAATCGTCACGCCCTTAAACCTAAAACTCACTAAATCTGTAATAAAACATTAATCTGTAAACATTCTGAACTCTCACAGGAAGCAGAGGTATTCATTTAGGACCAAATAAAAATAAATAAAAATAAATAAATTAGACCAGTATTAATAAATTATAAATAAATTAACCGTGACGCATCATGGGCTTGTTTTCGTTTATACAATTAAATCATTTATAAAAATTAAATACGTTATCAGAAGAATAATATAGAATAATATATGAATAATAATAATTATAATTATGCCAGATTGATGTATTGTATTATTCAATAACACTACATTATATTAATATATTAATATCAATTATATTGGATAAATTAAAAGCAAATGAATTAGTAGTTATTAATAAATAAGAAAATATTCCGCATAAAAACAACAGATTTATTTACACATCATTACTATTTATAAATTACTGTAATAAATCTTTATCATTATTATTGTACTTTTTCATATCTTGTTAAATGTTGCTAATTTAATTTATAAAATTATTACTTCCTTTTTATTTAATACTCTGTGAGTGTTATTTTTCCTCACGATTGAAAATGCTTTTATTTATATTTTTTATTTTAATTCATTAAAGTTATTATTATTATTATTATTATTATTATAGGTTAATGCACCATCAGAGTCATTTCAGAAATAAATACATATTTAAATAAATGAAAATAAATAAATAAACAAATAATTGGACTATTATTATTATTATTATTATTATTATTATTATTCCTAGTGCCATGTATAAAAATGTTTTTATTTTTATTTTAATGCATTACAAGCAAACCATTAAGACATCAAGATCAATACAAATATAAATATGTAAATAAATTAATACAAACTCATGCATTTATTACGATTACTACTACTGTTATTATTGTTTATTTTTAAATTATTTTTATTATTTATTAATTTTCCTTCTCCTACTGTCACGCCTGAAACGTTCAGTTTTACATTAATGCATATAATCATCTCTATAATAATAATAATAATAATAATAATTATTATTATTATTATTATTATTATTATTATAGATTAAAGCACCATCAGGGTCATTGCAAAAAAAATAATAATAAATATGCAAATAAATGAATATAAACAAATAATTGTATTATTATTATTATTCCTCCTAGTGTCATGTCTGAAAATGTTTTCAATTTTTATTTTAATGCATTACAAGCACATCATTATTATTATTATTGCTATTATTATTATTATAGAGTAAAGCACCATCAGGGTCACTGCAAAAATAAATAAATATTTATACAAATGAATATAAATAACTAAACAAATAATTGGACTATTATTATTATTATTATTCCTAGTGCCGAGCCTGAAAATGTTTTTATTTTTATTTTAATGCATTACAAGCGCACCATCATTATTATTACTATTATTATTATTATTATTATTATTATTATTATTGTCGGTACCTCGAGCAGGGACAGCTCGGGGTCCAGATGTGTGAAGCTGTGCAGCACCACTGGACCTTCATGATCGACCACCTCGAGCTTCACACCGTCCCAGATGCTGCGGACCCTCCACGCGCTGGCATCGAACATGACGTCATCGGGGTGGAAGAGGAAGAAGAGGAAGAAGAAGAGGAAGGAGACGGAGGAGGAGAGGGCGACGCGGAGCTCCCGTCACGCCGAGCATCGGGGTTTAAAGCGCGGGGTTAAATCCTCCAGAGCGCGCCGCGGATGTCTGTCTCACACCCGAAGCGGAAATAAAGCTACGCGGTTAAACGGAGCGGTCACGCGCCCCGGTCTCCTCTCCGCTCCGCTCCGCTCGCGCGCACACACTGATGCGGGAGAGAGAAAAGCCCCTCGCAGTCCCCGCCTCCTTTTTATAAGCCACGCCCCTCGCTTTCTTTATCTGACCCACTCCGATTGGTCAGGGTCCGCCGCACGTGAAAGTCTTCTCCCATGTTGTTCAGCGCTCGCGAGGAGAGCTCGATTGATCAGCGTCCAGCGCTGTGATTGGTCAGTGTCAAAGGTTCAGCGCTCGTGAAAGAGTTCTAGTGCGCTGGGATTGGTCAAGTCCAGCGCTCGTGAGTGAGAGAATTCTAGAACAAAGCAGCAGCTAAGCAGCTAACAGTCAGAGGAGCCTGAGTGGAATCCGTTACTCTGATAGCTGAATGACTCGCTTAAACCCATCTAAACGCCTTTATTACACGGAAAAAAAAGACAAATCGAGTGTGTTTTAACAGTATTTACTTTCCTTCCATCGTTATGAAAACTGAAAGAGCAGATTTGGTACCTAATTGTAATCTACAAAACGATTTCTTGCTCAGATTCGAGTGAACCGATTCTTCGAATCACTGATTCGATCAGTTTTGGGAAGCTATAATTTTTCACAGAATATAAAAACCCAAACGTGTAATTTTCACCAAATACAACAGTATATGGGGTGATAAACATTATAAAATAAGGGTATTATAATTTTTAATGAGATAGTGTAATATAAAGGTGTGTTTACAGTTCCCTGTCTGTACTGCATGTAAATAAAAACACATCCAGAGTTTATTACAGTTATTTCTGAACTGTTCATTTATAAAAGGTTTATTTACAAGCGTAAGATTTTATTGTTGTAATAATTGTACAATAACAATCATACACAGCGAACAGCCATCAAATAATGGAAGTGCAATTCTTCTTTTAAACTTTCACAATTTCATTGCTATTTCCTTCTTCGTCTTGTATTTTGAAAGCTTTTTATCTGTGTTTAATAAAAAGACATTTTTAGTATCGACAATAAACTTTTTTTTGTTAATCTCAGTCTACTATAACTA